>NC_056682.1:46635183-46830183 GCF_018350215.1 Panthera leo
TTTTTAGGAGTTCCAGACATGAGAAAATCGTTTTCCCAAATATTTGAAATAAACCATAACAGAACTTCCTATGCTCCATGCTGCCGTGAAGGAGGAAAGGTTTACTGGGGCGCAGAGAGAAAACAAACAAAAAACAACTCATTTCCTGAGTCTTTGCCAACATAATCTGCTTAGCATCTGATGACACACTTGACCTAATAAGTTGCCATCCACAGCCATAATTGTGCAGTTGAGATGCACATGATTTTTTTTTATTAACTAAAGAATGCATTATTAATCTGTAACCTCTGCCTTTTCCTTAACTCTCTAGGGGGCTCTAGAAGATGGTAATAGAGTGAGATTACCTATTAGTCTTTATGTGTAACCAGGGAGAATGGGGCAACATTCAACCACCACGAAATCTATAACCCATCCAACCAAACATATAATTAAAAAATACAACGCCCTCCAGTCAAACAGCAATGCTGCGTATCTGGGTAGTGCCCTTCATGGAAGGCTCGAGGCACTTTGCAAACAAGCTGCACTATTAACCTTTTACACATGGAAGGGTGATGCCCGGGGAGGTTAATTGGTTTGCCAGTGGTCATGGAGAACATCGATGCCAGCGAGGGGGAAAAACTGCACAGAGCTTCCTGACATCCGGTCTCTGCCTGCTATAGCCAGCAAAAACTTTCTTAGGGAGAAGGACCCAGAGAGTTCAGAGAGAAAGCATGGCTTGAGTGGCTTTCCAGTTGAGCGCTTGCTTCAAGAACCAAAGTGTGAGCGGGTCTCCGCTTGTTGCGAGGTGTCACAAAGCACTGATGATTTTACAGCACAGGCTTAACTCCTGCCATCACCTGAAATCCTGCACTAGTAAAACAAAGGCGGCTTTTACAAGTCTTTCTCGATGTGAACGGTTCCCCCTCCCTCCCAGACAATGTATTTTTCTTCAATTGAGTATCTCAAATTACAGGCTGTGGATTTATTGATTTAATTTTCTTTAGTGCTTACACTAACATGAAATATGTTCCCTGTAAAGAGCAAGAGCTCCAGAATCAGTTACATCTTTACAAATTGTATAAATACATTAAACTTGCTTTTAGCAAGTCAGAAACACTGGATGAATAACAAGCAGAACCATCCATGTATTCACTTTCTTCCCAATTCTAGTCTTAATGTTTTCCCTCCCAGAAGCAACTGACGCCTTTTGTCAGTAGTGCTATATATTCAGGGATCTTCATGAGTATATACGAGGCAACAGATCTTAAAAGGACTTGCATTGCAGGCAGGGGGCACATCCTTCTTCTCATTTCTCTCCTGCCCCCCAAATCATGAAGCCAGATTCCTTCTATTCCAGATCCATAAACTGCCATAGCACTTATGATTCAGAATTTCTTTTTTTTTATTATTTTTCTTTCTTTTTTTTTTTAATTCACCCTCAGTTTGTTTTACTGTATTTAAGAGTCTGATTCAGAATTTCTGACTGCAAGTGTGATAAGGGTCACCTGACTGCTGATAAAACCATGAGTGAAGAACTGTGAATAAACCCTAGAGTGAAAAATCTCCAGTTTCCTGCACGATTTGACCACAAAGTTTCCTTTGCTTTCCCCCAGGGGAGCTGTGAGTCAAAAATCCTTCCTCCTTCTGATTCATTCACTCATCAGGACTGGACTGAAACCAGTGTAGCACAGAGTGTGAGCATGACTTCAACAGGAGTTTTGTGAACACTCAGTTTGCTAAAGGAAAGGGTTGAGTTTTTGTGGCTATTTTTGTTTGGTTTGTTTGCCATTTTGTTTTTCTTGATTGCTTTGTTTTCCAAATGAAGCCTCCCTTGGTGCTGCTGAATAATGGTTGCTGCTTTGACAACACCACATAATCTGTATTCAACCAGATGAAGCACATAAAACAGAGAGTGGGACTTTCTGTTTTGTCTTCCAGCTCTATTTCCTTTCTTTGCTCAGGAGAAATGGAAATGGTAACCAAACGCATAGTTTATGGTTAGCTCCTCACTCCACTACTCTAATACACTGGCAGGTGAAAGGAAAGTTGGGATGAAAACATCCAATATACTTCCCCATTCCCAACAGCTCCATAAAATAGGTAAACATGCAGCTAAAAAAGGAAGCCCTGCATTTCCACTGGGATGTAGGAAAGGGTAATGTCTATAAAGAAGAAACACCTAGTGGGTCTCATCCAGCCAGGATCAAACTACAGGAGGGACCTACCCAACCTCTTGCTTCTCCCCAAGTGACATTGGGACTCACTGGCAGGGTTCCAGCCAGAAGCATATTAATACTCCTCAGTAAGGAGAGACAAAGATGAAAGGCAAATCAGCGATGGAGTAGGGGGTCAGGGGAAAAGTATGATGTCATGTATCAGGATCCAGCTCATAACAAGCAGCCAGCCACACACCAGATAGCACACCAAGTAAGAAACACAAGCATCACCGAGTCCTGCCCCATACCTGAGGCTAATGGTAGAACTTTGGTATTTCTGACTCCTAAGGAGAGAAAACAGACCAAATTCCAGCTGGCTATGAAATATACTAAAAATCATGGAAATAAACCCTTAGACACAGAGGTACATGCTTCCAGCTCTACCTCTGATTCCCACCACAGGTCATCTAACCTGATTAGTTTCTTAATTGGCAAAGTTACATACTTTGATCACCTATGTTAGTTCTGAGGCTTGAAAGATTTAGATAGGAACCCATGCAACTTCCAGTAGTAGAGAAAATATCCCCAGCCATATAAAAAGAACTCTACAAATAAAGGAGGCAAACCATAGAAATGAGATTCAATGGCTTCCTCTAAGACAAGAAACAAGAGACATTTTTATAGAACTTCTAATTTGAGCTTTTTAAAGTCAAAACAAAATAGCAACTGAGAATCTAGAGTAGGGAGTTATAAATAGGATAACATCTGAGATCAAGAAAACTGCCACTATGCAGGGGGAAGAAAAAAACAACATAAGTGCTGAATTAGAAGTATACATACCATGGAGACCGTAAACAGCATCCTGAATATTGCAGAAAACTAAACTAGTGAGGATCCAGTCAGGATCCAGGCAGGAAAAGGAAAAAAGCAGAGGGGTTGGAGGGGACCAAAAGAAGAGGTTGGGGTTACAGAGCTGTGAAGCACTGGGCATGGGTGCTGGCACCTCAGGAACGTGGAAGAGGGATTTAAGAAATCAAGACCAAGACCTCTGAAGAAAGACTGTCCATCAATCTGGTGCTGGAATCTCTGTGGGTCCTAACAAAGCTGGTTCTGTTAGTACTTGAAACAAAATAATAAGCTGGAAACAAGAAGCAACTGCCACTTCCAGGATGAAGAAACTCTACTAGGGTGATGCTGACAGGGACAGAAAATTAACAAGTAGACTTCCTCCCTCTTCTACTGTTTAGTCTCCTCCCCCGCCCCCTACTGGTGGAGCCTTACAGGGAGCCAGGATCTGGCAAAGAGGTACCTGCTCCAGCTTTACAAACTATATACCAGTGGTCTTAGAGGCAAGAGACAACAGCTATGTAACCAACAAAACCCAGTTTATGAGGCTTCCTCTAGTAGGGCTCTTAAAATTTCTTACTCCTCACTGTTCTCCTCATTTCTATAAAGGGGGGGCTTTATATCTGAGATGGTTGCCCTCATACTCTCAGGGCTACTGAACACCCGATATAGAGCATGTCCTTAACAAATATATGTTGAATGCATGTGCTAAGAGGAAAATTATAAAATGATAATAAATTTTCCAGCAAAAGAACAAAATAAATAACAAAAGATAATGTTGAGATAGAGAAATGCAGTATAAAATAGAATAGGAATTTTAGAAAGAAACAAGAAAGAAAATAAATGATAACCTATTTAAGAATGATAATAATTCTTCTCTGAGGTGAAAAAGGACTTGAGTTTGCAAAAGAGCTCACTGGATACAAGGCAAAATAGTATTAGAAAGAAAAAAAAAAAGATCCTAAATATGTCATAGTTAAAAATTTTGAATTTTAACAAAATTAAGAAAATTAGAAACATAATTTTATAAGTATCTCAGGAGTAAACAAACTGATGTAACTAACAATTTCATGGACTAGAATAATTAATATTGTTAACATTTCTATACTATCCAAAGTCATCAATGGATTCAATGCAATCTCTATACAAATTCCAGTGGCATTATTTAATGAAATAGAAAACACAATCCTATAATTCACAGGGAACCACAAAAGACATTGAAGGCCCAAAGCAACCTTGAAATAATAAAAAAAAAAGAACAAAGCTAGAGGCATCATACTTCCTGATTTCAAACTACACTACACAGCTACAGTAACCAAAACAATACATTATCAGCATAGAAACAGACACATGGATCAGTGGGGCAGAATGGAGACCCCAGAAATAAAACCTCACATATACAGATATCTAATATTTGACAGGTTTACAATTATTCTAAATGAGGAAAGGGTATCTCTTCAATAAATGGTGGTGGGAAAACTGGAAAACCACATGCAAAAGAATTACCTTGGACCCCTACCTTGTAACACAAAAATTAACTCAAGATGTATTAAAGACCTAATTGTATGACCTGAAACCATAAAACGACTAAAAGAAACTCTAGGGAAAAAGCTTCTTGACACTGGCCTTGACAACAACTTTTTGGACATGACAACAAAAAACACAAGTAACAAAAGCAAAAATAAACAATTAGGACTATGTCAAAAAGTTCTTGTGCAGCAGAAGAAATGATCAACAAAGTGAAAGGCAACTTCTGGAATGGGAGGAAATATTTGCAAACCATATTTCTAATAAGGGGCTAATCTTCAAAATATCCAAAGAATTCATTCAACTCAACAGCAAAAGAACAAACAATCCATTAAAAAAAAAATGGGGAAAGGACCCAGATAAACGTTATTCCAAAGACAACGCACAAATGTCCACCATGTACTTGAAAAGGTGCTCAACATCATTAATCATCAGATAAATGCAAATCCAACCCACAGGGAGATACCACCTTGCTCCTGTTAGAATTGCTATCGTCAAAAAGACAAGAGATAAGTGTGGATGACAATGTGGAGAAAAGGGAAGCATTGTGCACTGGTGGAGGGGCAGTGAATTGGAGGAGCCACTATGAAAAACAATACGAAGACTCCTCCCCCCACCCCAGATTAAATATAGAACAACCATAAGATGCAGCAAACCCATTTCAAAAGAAATAAAATCACCATCTCGAAAAGATGTCTATATCCTATGCTCACTGCAACATTATTCAGAAAAACATGAAAACAACCTAAGTGTACATCAACGCATGAATGGATGGAGTGGGGTGTGTGTGTGTGTGCATGTGTGTTTACATAGATGTGTATGTGCACACACATACACACACACAAAATGGAGTGTTATTCAGCTTAAAAAACAAAAACAAAAAAACAGGGGCACCCAGGTAGCTCAGTCAGTTAAGCATCTGACTGTTGATTTTGGTTCAGCTCAAGTTCTCACCAACCATGAGATCAAGCCCTGCATTGGGCTCTGTGCTCACAGCATGGAGCCTGCTGGGGATTGTCTCTCTCTCTCCCTCTCTCTGCCCCTCCCCTGCTCATGCTGTCTTTCTCCCTCTCTCTCTCAAACAAACATTTAAAAAATAAAATAAGAATAAAGAACCAAATCCTGCCATTTGAGACAACACAGATAGGACTTTGAGGGCATTACGCTAAATGAAGTAAGTCAGACAAATACTGTATGATCTCACTTATATATAGAATACAAAAAAGCTGAACTCACAAACAAGGAGAAGACTAGTGGTTGCCAGGAGCTGGCAAGTGAGGGAAAGGATGGAGGTCAAAGGGTACAACTTCCAGTGAAAACATGAGTAAGTTCTGCGGACCTAACATACAGCATGGTGAATATAGTTGACAATATTGTGCTGTTTACCTAAAAGTTACTGAGAGAGTAAATTTAAAAAAAAAGAAAATATGTAGCTATGTGAGGTGATGGATGTGTTGACTAACCTTACTGTGATAATCATTCCACAACAAAAACGGATACCAAATCATGGCAAATTGTAAGTTACACAAGGTTATTGGTTAGGTATATCTCAATAAAGCTACATAAATATTTTTTTTAAAAAAGAAGTGATTGACAATGAAACAAAAATCAGGCTAGGATTAGAACTTTTTCCTATATTAGCATATACCAGGGTATAATTAATCATACCTATTTATTTTTTTTTAATGTTTATTATTTATTTTTGAGAGAGAGAGAGAGAGAAAGACAGAGCATGAGTCGGAGAGGGGCAGAGAAAGAGGGAGACACAGAATCTGAAGCAGGATCCAGGCTCTGAGCTGTCACCACAGAGCCGGATGTGGGGCTCAAACCCACAAACCATGAGATCATGACCTGAGCCAAAGTCGGATGCTTAACCAACTGAGCCACCCAGGCACCCCTATGTTTTTATTTTTGAGGAAAAGAAAAAAAACAAAAGAGCACAGGTACTATATTTTTCTTCCCAAACAAGTTATTATACATGAGCAAACTAACAACAATACAGTCTCAGACACGGCAGAGACAAGAGAGATTTTAATCAGCTGCACCCCCTTCCTGAAAAAACAATTACCTTTTTTAAAAATGAGGCTCAAAGTAATGAATTAGTAAGTATTTGGAAGTTGTGGTTTCAAAACATTTGGCAGTGGGCAATAAAACACACTTGAAAATGTTCAAATCTAACTTTTTTATGATATAGCAAGGAATATTCATGTAATTATCCAAAAACTCTGGAAAAATAAATGCATAACACCTCATAAGCATGCATGTTAAGTAATGATAAGGATTTAAACTCCTAGGTCATTTGTTCTAGAACTCGACTAGTAAGACTGCACACTTTTGAAGAAGGTGGGGCTGGAGACTGAGCATCCATTTGAATTCTGGGTCTGCCACCTACTAGAACCTTGACTTGGTAAGTATTTTTATCTCTCTTTGCCTCAGGTTCCTCATCTGCCAAATGCGGATAATAATTTTCATCACATATAGTTTTGTGGGCATTAAATGCTAATACGTGTAAAATCGTCTTAAGAGCACTGGGTACATAACACAGCTTAATAAAGGTCACAATTACTAAATCCTATTATAAGGCTGCAATGATTAAAAGGAGGAGGCTTTTTCATAAATCAGATATACATATTAATTATAAACTGGAAAATTTTTCAAAGACTCTCAAATGAAAAGTATAAATTAATATATGATAAAACCATAGCAGTCACAAGATACTTATTTGGATCTTAGGATAGGGAAAGCCCTTCTAAAGAAAATTAAAAGAAGAATCCTTAAGGAAATGATTGGTAGATAATGTTTGGTAGACATGTCAAACTAAAAACTTTCAATCTTGAAGGGGCACGTGCACCCCAAAGTTTATAGCAGCCCTAACAACATAGCCAAATAATGGAAAGAACCCAAATGTCCATCGACTGACGAATGGACAAAGAAGGTGTGGTATGTATACATACATATGCACACACACACACAGACACACACAATTGAATATTACTCAGCCATCGAAAAGAATGAAATCTTTCCACCTGCAAAGATGTGGATGGATAGACGGTATCATGCTACGTGAAGTAACAGAGACACACAAATATCACACAATTTCACTCATATGGAATTTAAGAAACAAAACAGATGAACATAGGAGAAGGAAAGGAAAATCAAATAAGATAAAAACAGAGAGGGAGGCAAACCATAAGAGACTATTAACCACAGAGAACAAACTGAGGGTTGCTGGAGGGGAGGGGGGCAGGGAATGGGGCTAAATGAGTGATGGGCATTAAGGAGGGCACTTGTTGTGATGAACACGGGGTGTTATATGGAAATGATGAATCACCGAATTCTACTCCTAAAACCAATACTACACTATATGCTAACAAACTTGAATTTAAATAAAATCCTGGAAGGAAAAAAAAAATGGCCTCAATCTCAAACATTACAAGCAACATTATGGGCAGAGGCTGGACAGCCTTATTACACAAACGGCATTATTACAACAAACAAAAAAGATAAATACCCTAAAACAAAATGGCAAAGGGGCATTTAGGCAACATTCATAAGAGAGAAACAACTAATAGAGACAATCATAAGGCCAATATCCCTAATCATGAAAGAAATGCCCATTTAAAAAGCATCAATATGTCTCTTTAACTTTTCCAAAGAGGCTTGGTTTTATTAGTTTCTTTAAGTACTAATTCCCAGTGTTGGAAAGAGGATGGAAAACTAGATAGTCTTAAACACTGCTAGATAGTGTGAAAACGGGTCAACATGAAGGGCAAGCTAGAGGATGTGTCAAAATTACTTTAACAGTTCATTTATATGTTCACTTTCTAATGAATAAATGCACAACATGTGGGATATTATTTGACAATAATCCCATACCGTGGGATATTATTTGACAATACAAAGAAATAAAATACTGGAGTACTTTCTGCAACACAGATGAATTTTGAAAGGAATATGCTCGGTAAAAGAGGCCAGACACAAAAGACTACATATCGTATGATCCCACGTATATGAAATGTCCTGAAGAGGCAAATCCATACAGCCAGAAAGATTCGTGATGGCCAAGCACTGCAGGTGTCAGGGCAAGGGGCGAGGGGAATGTTACGGCTAATGGGAACGGTTTTACTTTTCGGCGTGATGGAAGTGTCCTAAAATAGACTCTGAACATGGTTGCACAACTCTGAGAATGTACCAAAAACTATCAAATTGTAGGGGCGCCTGTGTGACTCGGTTGAGCATCTGAATATTGACTTCAGCTCAAGTCACGATCCCACGGTGGTGGAATCAAGCCCTGCGTTGGGCTCCACGCTGAGCATGGAACCTGCTTAAGATTCTCTCTCTTGCTCACTCTGCCCCTCTCCCCCTGCTTATGCTCCCTATCTCTAAAAATAAATAAGTAAGTAAGTAAGTAAGTAAATAAATAAATAAATAAATAAATACAATTTTAAAAGACCTATTAAATTGTATACTTTAAGTAGATGCATTGGCTGCAGGGTATTATGGATTATATCTCAATAAAGTTATTATTTAAAAGGATTCATTTGTATAATTCAAGCAACCTATTTCTAAAATTTTCTAGGAAAACGATTACACAGCTACCTAGAAAAATGTGGAAGGGTGACATTGCTCAATTCTCCACTTATAATGCTGAACAGTTGCTAACAATCTAAATGTCCAATAATATAAGAATGGCTAATATCTTTTGGTGCGTTCCTACAATGGAATACTACACAGACGTTATAAAGCTCAAAGAATATTTACATTGCAAGTAAATGTTTGAATAAATTGCTACATAAGATAAAAGAGCATGGAGTGAATGGTGTCTATCGTTTATATATATTTTCTAATATGTGAGAACTGGCCTCCTCAAAATGTAATACATTTCTTATAGAATGCATCTACTTCCAAATAAAAGTAGGTACATCTGCATTAAAAACCTGCTTTGGTCGGCAGGCCTTCTCCTACTTTGCCTTCAGGTTTTCAGTATATGTGCAACAGCTTCCTTCATTCACTCATGCTGTTGACCATGGGCAGTGGAGTGCATTAGTCAGCCTCACACAGACCGTCCCAATACTCCCACAGCATACATGCTAACAAGAAGAACAGACATTAAACAAGAGATTAAGATTAATGGGGGCGCCTGGATGGCTAAGTCAGCTGAGCATCCGACTCTTGATTTTGGCTCAGGTCATGACCTCACCATTCCTGAGTTTGAGCTCCACGCCAGGCTCTGTGCCAGCAGCGTGGAGCCTCCTTCGAATCTTTCTCTCTCCCTCTCTCTCTGCCCCTCCCGTGCTTATGTGCTCTCTCTCCAAATGAATAAACAAACATTAAAAATGTGTATTCATGAGTGACGAGATAGAGAAGTAGTAAGTTCAGTAAAAATCTATCACAGTGGGACCCAACTTAATCGAGTGATTCCAGGAAAGTTCCTCAGAAAAGTTATAGGTCTAAACAGAGGTAGAGCCTCACACAGCCTACATAATACACACTATACCACTTTTACTATTTCAATCGGGCTTTGCTGGCTTAGAACATTCTTCTTGCATACATATGCTCTTGTTTCTTTCTTGCAAATCTCTTGCAAAATGCCTGCCTAGCTACCTCTCTTTCCAGAAGTTATCACATCACATAAGGACACTCTTTTATTAGACTTGGTCTTCTATTCATATATATTGAGAGGGTGGAATATAAATAGATTTCCACCTTCTGATCTCACTTACAATCATGCTCACATGGGTCTCTGGGAAGAAGAGAAATAATAATTTTCACATTACTTTGTATAAGGGAACTGAACCAAACTGCATACATACACATCAAGACTGAAGGTTTTAAAATTCTAAAATAGCAACTGGTGTGGGATTACTATATATGCTATAGGAAAAGCCCTACAGAGGAGAAACTCAACATTTCAAAGACTTGCTACAGGGTGAATATGGGTATACTAATTCTCTACTTCATTTGTTTCTGCATTTTCTAAACTTTCCATAATGAGCATGGATTATTTTTATAGCCAGAAAAAATAATGTCCAAAAAAAGCCACTCTTTCCTAGGAGTTGTCAAGATTCTCTAAACTAGATCAGAAACCAGGGAAGAAGTCCATTTTGTTTCCATTTATTGTAGCAAGTTTCACTCCTCTCAGGTCTGTTAAAGAAGGAAGTGGGGCACCTGGGTGGCTTAGTCGGTTAAGCAACTGACTCTTGGTTTCAGCTCAGGTCATGATCTCATGGCTTCGTGGGTTCGAGCCCCGCATCAGACTCTGCTCTGGCAGTGCAGAATCAGCTCAGGATTCTCCCTCTCCCTCTCTCTCTGTGCCCCTCCCCCACTTGCACTCTGTCTCTCTCAAAATAAGCCTCAAAATAAGCTTTTTTTTTTTTTAAAGGAGACCAAAAGGACTGTTATTTTTCAATCTTTTGTGAATTCTAAAATATTAATTTTACTCATAGGAATCTGTGCACAAGGACAACATTTTTCATTTGTTTTGTTCACCGCCTTGCCTCTAGTGTCTGGACTACACAGGAGCCATCAATAAATATTTGTTGAATGAGTGAACGCATTTCCATTTCAACTCATGTGAATGACTATTATAAACTTAATATACAACTAGGTCTCCAGGAGTCAAGATAACTAGAAAAAGCAAAACCACGAAGAGATGAAGGTACTATAATGATGCTAAAGTAACACTGACTCATGCTGCCCGTGTGTGCGCCCATGTGTGCACGCGTTAAGGTGCTAACAAACATCAGCACTGACCGGTGTGGAACATTACCCTCTCTACTTCTGCTCCTCCTTCACCCCACTGCCCTGTTCGTGTCTACAGCAGAATGCCAACAAGGCCCAAAGCGACTGGAAACAAAGACAGCAGAAGGGAAGAGGAGGGCAAGGTGATGACGCCAGGTGCTTGGCTAACCTGTAAATCATCTCATCGGCAACAAGATCACCCCGAGTCAGCGGTGCCTGCCAATAAGTAGTCCATCGGGGTGAGGCCATGGGAAGCGGCAGCCTCCCCTTCCTCACCCTATGCCCTACTTGGCCTTTTTCTCATTTTCCTTTCATGCTACTATGTTAGAAAAGTCATTGTAGCACAAGAAAATCAATAAAAATTCAATTCCGAATAATAGTTCTTTGCGGCTCAGCAACACCAGGGAGTTATCGGCTCATTCAATGTTCTGGCAGTTAATGCAATGAAATAAAAATAATTTACTCATTCCAACCAAATCAGGCAGTGAAAAATCATAGTCATTTTTTTTAATAGTCATAATCCTAGTCATTTGTTAAGATTTCAGGAGGACAGTACGATGTCCCATTAGTGTCCAGCAACACCAATATGCAAATCAGCTCACAATCTTTCCCACCCATACTTTTCTGAAGGAACAGCAAATCCTGTTTGTCACACATAAAAGGAATTTGTAACTTAGCCAAATACAGATCATTTGTTGGAATAAAAAAGCTGGTCCAAGTGCAGAACAGATGGATGCCAGCAAAATGAAAGTCAAGGCCCGGTGCCCCCATTTGGTTCTGCCTCAGTCCTCCAGCCCTAGATGCTTATGGCCTGAGAAGTCAGCTACCAACTCTAGTTCCCAGAGGAAGTATATAAAAGGCTTCCTGTCAGGCCAATTCCTTCCTCTGTATGGGCTTTCCTTGCCAGCCTGTCTTAAGCCCTCTGCCTTACTGAGATCAATGAACTCTGCACATTTCTTGACCACTGATCCATACTGATGCCAGGCTGTTCCTATCTTTCACTTCTTGTCTTTGCTGTGGATCTTTTAGTTCTGATTTCGCCGTGTCTCCTTGCGGGACAACTGGCACCAAAGCCCAATTCCACATGTGCGTTTCTCTTTCCTAAAATTGTTGAATACTGTAGGCTTACCTCCTGCCAAGTGAAAGCTTGCAGCAATAGCAAACGGGTGACCCCTCTGGCCATAGTTGAGTCCCATGGGCCTCTCTGCATTGTCCCTGATCCCATCCCGGTGCCAAGCAATGAGCAGGCTCTCTTGATTGGGACAGTAAGGCATTTGACTGATGCCAGGGATCCTGTCATGCAGAGACTCCTCAAGGCTGTTTTTCAGGGCCACGGAAGAACTCTGGGGCTTTGCTAGATTCCCTGTGCTCTGCAATCCCTCTGATGTCCAATTGCTTTTATCCATAAATCACTTTATAAGTAGTACTGTGTGTCACGACCCCTTGCACAACAAGTGGCACAGTCTGTCAGGCAAACAGTGGTGTTGTGAAGGCAGCGTTCGGCAACAGAGACACATTACGGTGGAGCGAAGCAGCTGTGATTTTACAAAATGCTTTGAGCACTAATTTAACTTGCTCTCTATTGAGCTATTCCCAATGCAACACATTCCATTGCATTTGGCCTCTTTTGTTTACAAGGAAGCAAAATTCATTCAGATTCCATCAAAAATTGAGTATTTACTGAAAATTAGAAGGACAAGAACGTTAATTTTGAGTCCAGGGCTGACTGGAAAGAAAGACCACAAGAAAGACCACAGACTAGGCTTGAGAGAAAGAGTAAACATCACAGACAAGTAGGTCTTAAAGAGACCCTAACAAGGCCCAGCGAGAGGACGTGGAGATCCAGTGTTATTCTACTAAATGGGTGACTGCATAGTCCTCCTAGCACACAGACAGCCTGTCACTTCTGCCCCTCCTAATCAATTGCCTCCTGTCTATTGTCTTAATGGCCCCTACTTATCTGTTGCTTGCACTCACTCATGCCTTCTCATGTCTCAAGGCCACCACAACATGCTTCTTTGCCCTCTTCTGTTGCCTCTGCCAACAACTGATTCTTCTTCAGGATCAAGTCATACACAGAAGAGCAAGAATCTAGAAATACATAATCACTTTAATCCTTCTTGAGAGGGTCTCTCAGACTGGATTTACTCCTATGCAGCAAACTCAGGTGTACATTCTTGGTCCCATGGACGTGACAGGTACACAGCATGGCCACCCAGGCTGACCAACACTGCTTCCCACAGCAAAGGACTATGGGTAGGACTCCATACAAGGGACCATGCCTATAGAAGGCTTTCTGAGGTTGGCTTTGACTCCAAGTTCCGGTAAAGGCACCTTCTGTGTATCAGTTATATTGATTTGGCTGTATCAGTATGTAAAGGATAGCTGAAGTTTGACCTAAATAGCAGATCTTAACAATCTTCAATAGGGAAAAGTTATTAGGTGAAAATATAGACACTCGGTGCTCCCTTGTTTTTAAAATACTAAATTAAAATAAAGCTAATAAATCACACATTATATCTTTATATCATGTTCCACTGAATGCTCTAGGGACAACATACCTATAAAGCTCCATATCTTATGGGTTTGAGAGTATGACTGGTCTACTTGCTCTGCGAATGGGGACACTGAGTCTTAGATGAACACAGAGAGAGACACTGAATCAAAGTCCTTTTGATGGAGGAAAAAAAAATAGTGCAGTCCCAGGAATCATTGAGAAGACTAGGATGCCCAGCTCTGAAGAAGTGTAACGAAAGGTCCCACTGCTCATCTTTCTACTGTCTGGATTCCCTGTCCACGATGTTGCTTAGCCACACACCCCCACGCCGCTCCGCCCCACAAAGCCGCACCAGTGTTCACTTATAGTTAATGCAAAACGAACTCCATGGCTGATCAGACAGAGTTTTAAGAACAACAAAGACATGAAGAATCATTCCTGACTTTCTCAGTGCCCTGCAGCCCTCCACAGATTAGAAGGATGTGAATGAGCAATGAGGTTAAAAAGAAATGACCCAAAAGTAACCTTAAGCTTTCAATACTCACCATCTCATTACAATTCAGTACTAGTACTGCTGAGATGGGGGTGGGGAATAAAAGGAGGGGGAAGAGAGTCAAAAAGAAAAAGCCAACCTAACAGTGAGAAGAATACATTTTTTTAACCTGCAATGTTAGCTTTTTCGATTCTTCTCCCACTCCAGGTCTCCCCGAGGCTGGGAAGGTCGATCAGGACGGGATGTGGCCAGTGTCTGGAGCACATAAACACTGGAATATACCACAAACATCTAGCATCCCTGTCTTCTGCTTGGCCCCATATAGCAACTGAGTGGAAGAAAGGAACACTGTATTTTGCTTTCCCTTAAATCAATCTTGCCAGAACAGGAAGGATCTAAGACGCCACGTCAGCACAAATTGTTCACTTTTTTGGTAGCAAAATCCATGTTTTAGACTAAGTTTTATAAAGAGACCTAACAAAAAATGTGGAGGGACTAAAGTTGACATGAAAGAGCTGGCCCCCTGGAGGTCTGGGGGAGTTTTCCAGGGAAAGCGAATGGCAAAAGGCTATGAAATAGGGACAATCATGGATATTTGAAGAAGAAACATAGTCCCAGTGTTTGGGACAGTGAAAGAAAGCATTGTGGTATAAGGGTAAGTAAGAGGAGCCGGTTAATTCCCATGGAGCCAGAGGGAGAAGTATGGCCAAGGGAACGACATGATCTGGGTTGTACTTTTTTTTTTTTTTTTTAAAGTTTATTTAATTATTTTGAGAGAGACAGAGACAGTGCAAGCAGGGGAGGGACAGAGAGACAGAAAGAGCAAATCCTAAGCAGGCTCAGTACTGCCAGTACAGAGCCTGACTTGGGGCTTGAACTCACGAGCAGTGAGATCACGACCTGAGCTGAAACCAAGAGTCAGACGCTTTAAACCACTGAGCCATCCAGGCACCCTTGTATTTTTTTTTTTTTTTTTTAAATAACCATTCTGGCTTCAGTGTGGAGAATGGGTTTTAAGATGTTAAGACTAGAAGGAGGGAGGCGATTATCACGGTAAAGAAATAACAATTGTTAGTACCAATGGAGAGGAGTGGATAGATTCAGGGTATGTTCTGGAGATAAAGCTGCTACTGGATGGGATGTGGCTGAAAGAAACAGAGGAGACAAAGATGACTCCCAGGCCTCGTCAGGAGCACCTGAAGGACCAATTCTGAACCAGGAACAACCAGAGAATAAACACAGATTTGCAGCAGTGTTGATGGAATAAAAACGAAGAGAATTTTCTTTGGCATATGTTTAAAATGCCTACTAGATAGATCCAGTGATCTATCAGGAGTGAATAGAGAGGTCAGGAGATGAGGTGCAAGGTCAGGGCTGAGAGTCATCAGCAATCAACAGACAGGACCTGAAGCCATGGAATGTAAGATTTCACCTGGGGAGAGTCTGTGGCTTAAGGAGAGATTTCAAGAGGGAGAGCTAAAACACTACAATATTTAGAGGTGGGAAGAGAAGGAGAAACCTGCAGGAGAAACTGAGTTGTGGACAGGGAGAAGGAGAAGACAGCAAAAGTTACAAGAAATAAGCGTGGGCCCCCCTCCCAGAGATTCTGATTCCATGCGTCTTGAGTGAGGTCCAGTCATCTTAATCCTAAAGTGCTTCTCCTGTGAATCTCACACGCAGCAGGTTTGGGGGTCTCTATGCGAGAGAGCAAAGCCAGTCAGTTGAGTCCAGAACACAAACCCAGCTGTTCTGGCATCTCCTTCTTCATGTGTTCTGCTGCTCCCATTCCCATGAGCTTTTAGAATATGAACTCTCCTAATATTCATGCTTGTATTAAATTGCAGTCTATTCTTCAAATGGTTAACTCTAGCTCTTTCTCTAGCTTTTCTCTTCGGTCAAATTTTTGGAATGGGATGTTCATACTGCCTCTGCTTTCTCAGCTCCTATGGATTCTTAGATCCACTATGATCTTCTAACCCCTCCTCTCATTACACTGCTTTGCCCAGATCCACGGAAACCTTTATGTTCTCAAATGTCACTGACCCCGCTCACTTGATCTCTGGATGGCATGGACACTGAGGACCATTTATTCCTTCATACAAGTCTGCACCCCCTCTTGCACATTCCAGGGCCTCTTCAACTTTTCTTTCCCATCTTCAGTCTTCTTCATGGCTCTTCCTCTGTTCATCCCTTAACCATTTACATAATTTCACTCCTGGACTGCTGCTCAGATCTTGTTCCCCTTAACTCTGTCTCTAGTGAATGGGATGGCAGGGGATTTAGAAAATAAGGCCACATCATTGTCCTTCTTATGACACTTCGATGGCACCAGACCACATCCTGGATGAATGTAAACCCAGCAGAGAATTCAAACACCCTCCATAATGTGATCTCTCTACTTCTAGCTGGTAGCTGCATCTCCTTGTTTCCCATGTGGTAGTTCCTACTGTTCCACCTTCTGTGCCTTTACCCAAGCTCTGTCTTTAGCCTGAAGATCTGTTTTTTTTTTTTTAATTATTAATGCTCCTTCTTCCTTGGGAATTAGCTCAGATATTAACGGAGGAAGTATATCATAGATCTTGACAAGCAGCAAATTGTCCCTCCTATGGACTCCTAAAACATGTGGAGTTTACCACGGGCCATGAACCACTGAAAATACTTGTTTTTAAGTATGGCCCATCGCTAGACTGTAAACTCTTCAAGGGAAGGGATGGAATTTTATTTATGGTTGTGCTATCTAGAACATGGTAGATACTTAATTACGCATAGATAGCTAACACTGCCTCATCTAAGTTAGCATTCCTTTGCTACTTATCAAATTCTGGAATGTTCTTATTCTGGTAGACAGATGCAAAACTAATTTAAGAATACTGTCACTAGGTTCAGAGTCCTCAAAGATTTAACAAAGTTTTATTTCTGTTTTGCTTCTCCGTCAGAAGGTTTCTTTAGTAGAGAAAATAAGGGATGAAATAAAACCTATATCCTCTTCCCTGATAAACTTTTACTGAAGTGTTTATAGACACGGCCATTTTCTTGGAAGTTTAAGGTTTATTAATTACCACAAGAGCAGCAGACTGAATCAAGCCTTTATTTCCCAAAAAGGTGGAGGCTGTGTTTTTTTTTTTTTTTTTTTTTTTGCAAATTCTTCTTGGTCAAATAATGGTTGGCAATAAGCAGCATGAAGGAATATTATTTGGGGAGGGTTCCCCCTGCTCCATCATCCACAGTGGGGTATGTTGTAAAGCAAAGTGCTGCTAACTGGGAATACCCATTTTTAAGGTGGGTGTTTTCAATTGTGCACACGTGAAGCAAAAGTAGCACGATTTATATCAATTCCATACAAATCATTCTACTCTGTTCATAGAATCACAATCTCTTATTGTACAGTATTTCTCACACTTTCTACTGAAGTGCCCCCTGCTGGCAGAAGAGAACAAATTCCTATCTCCACTGCATTTATGGGTGGAGCCTAAGAAGACCTGACATGAACAAATTTGTTTTGTTTTGTTTTGTTTTGTTTTTGAAAGAGAAGAGGTGGGGAGGGACAGAGAGAGAGAGAGGGAGAATCCCAGCCAAGCAGGCTCCTCTCTGTCAGTGCAGAGCCTGATGAGGAGCTCATACCCACAAACCCATGAGATCATGATCTGAGCCGAAATCAAGAGTCGGACATTTAACCAACTAAGCCACTCAGGCGTCCCACACAAAGTGGCTTTGAAGAATGAAGTTGCATTTTCACAATTTAAGGACATATTGCCTTCTACCCCTTGTATCCATGTTTATACTTGACTGACCTAAAAGGGGAATGATACAAAAAGATGTAGCATGTCTATCTTGAAGTTTCTTGTATCCCCAGAACATCCCTGCGGTTTTACACACAGGGCTGGCATTTTGAGAGACATGTGAAGTTAAAAATGACCTATTATGTAAAATGTTCCTCAATTTAGGTTTGTCCAACGTTTCCCTCCGGTTAAATATAGATCAGACATTTTTGGAAGAAACATCACTAAGTGATTCAGTCCGCTCTGTCCATCACATTTGGAGACATACACTGCCGACAGGTCCCATTGCTGTCGTCAACACTGATCACTTGATTAAGATGGTATAGGGCTGGATTTTCCACTGAAAAGCTACTCATTTCCCGTTGGTAATTATTAAGAAGTATCTTGTGGAGAGATACTTTGAGGATATACAAACATCCTGTTACTCCTGAAACTTTTACCCTCTAGTTTAAGCATCCGTGATACTTGTCTGAATCAATTAATATTCTAATATTCTAATGTTGCCACTATGATTTTCCATTTCCATCATTCCTTTCACACTGATCCATTTACTCTACCATGAGGGAGGGCTCTCCCTTTGCCCTCCAGTATTCATATGTTCATTCAGTCATGTTTTTCAAAATACCAGTATGGATTTCTGGGTTCTTATTTACTGAGTTATAATCCATCTCTCTCAATCATTTTGATACTCAAATTGTCCCAGATGTGACCAATGAGAGTCCTTTTTCGGTGGCTGCTGTTTCCTTTTACATGTTCAAATGAAAGGACATTGTACAAAATAAGTGACATTTACACTTCAAAAACTCAATGTCATGAATGACAAAAGAGGACTGAGAAATTACCCGGATTAAAGAAAACTAAAGTGACCTCTCAGCTGAATGTAACCCATGATCTAGAATTTTTGTTGTTATTGTAACAAAGGAGATTACTGAACCATGGGTGAAATATGAATAAGGTCTCAGGACTAGATAATAGTATTGTATCAGTGTTAATTTCTTCATAATTATACTACTAGTTATGTCAAAAAACATCCTTGTTCTTTAAAAAGCATACACGATTAAGTATTTAAGGGAAAGGGGGCATCCTGTCTGCAATTTAATCTTAAACGTGTCAGAAAACAAACCACAATAATCTACATATGAAAGCATATTATCAACACAGAAAGAGAACTCCAAAGCAACATTTGATGATTCTCAGAAGACTTCGGGGAATTCTTTGTACTACACACTGCAACTTTTCTGAAGTCTGAAATTATGTCAAAATTAAAAAAAAAATTAAAACCTCTATTAGTGTGTATTTCACCTGCTCACGTCATGCAGTTATTCCTTCTAGAGAATCGCCAACAGGCATGCACCCCTTGCTTGCCTAGCTAGGCACAGTTTACAGGAGGACGTGGCCAAAAGAATAATGTGCCAATGGGCATATCTAGTTACCAGCTTGACCCCAAACATGCATTTTAAAACTCAGACCCTATGATGTTATCTTGTAGGAGGTGATTTCCTGAACCATCGCATCACTGCCACTGACATCCAGCTTCACGGGCATGGGACCAGTGGGCTTCCCCAGGGCCCCATGCTCGACTGCTCGATGGCCTCAAATTCTTAATTTTTGAACAAGGGATCCCACGTTGTTATTTTGCACTCGGTACCACAAATTATGTACCTAGTCCTGTGGCTACAAGCCAATGTGACACCTTTGTGTAAATTAGACACACGCAAACACAGGCTTGAAAATACCACCTCTGTGCGTAGGAAAACCAGACCCTTCCCTCAGGCGGTTGCAACCATGTGCCAGGTACACATCCTGGCTGCTGGCGTGTGGGATGCTTCTCAGCCTCCCCATTCCCTTCCATGGCTAGATGCCCTTACACAGTGCACAGCTTCATCTAGAGGCCCAGACTCTCATATCCTTCAGTAATTTTCACATACAGTTGATACTTGGACAACACAGGTTTGAACTGTGTAGGTACACATCTGTGTGGATTTTTTTCTACACGTACTGGACAGTAATGAACATGTATTTTCTCTTCCTTATGATTTTGGATTTTTAAATTAATTTATTTTGAGAAAGAGAGAGAGCATGGGAGGGGGAGAGAGAAAACCCCAAGCAGGCTCCACATTGTCAGTGCAGAGCCAGATGCGGGACTTGAACTCACAAACTGTAAGATCATGACCTGAGCAGAAACCAAGAGTAAAGACATTTAATCGACTGAGCCACCCAGGCGCCCCATCTTCCTTATGATTTTCTTAATAGCATTTCCTTTTCTCTAGCTTGCTTTATTTGAGAATGCAGTATATAATATACACAGCATACAAAATATTTGTTAATCGTTAGTGTTATAGGTAAGGCTTCCAGTCAACAATAGGGTATTAGCAGTTAAGTCACTGGGAGTCGAAAGTTACAAAGGTGGATTTCTGACTGCATGGGAGGAGGTCAGCGCTCCTAACTCCCATGTTGTTCAAGGGTCAACTGCAAATTAATTTCAGTCTAAAGGAAAGGACTGACCATTGACAGAGTAAAATCATATCTTTTCTTCACTTTGGCCACATTCTTCCACGATGAGGGGAAGGAAGGAGGGTTTCAAGGTTTTGTGCAATCGCCACCAAGTACAGAGAGGTCTTGACAAGTTTTCCCCATAACCTGTGAGTAAATTCCATGTTCTGGAAAGGGAGGAAGGGAACAGAGCAGGTGGAGCTGGCGGCCAAGGTCTCCTTCAGAGCGTATACTGCGTATCACAGAGTTGTATGATTGTAATGATTCACCTGCTCCCAAATCCCTTTTGACCCTCTCTTTATGGCAGTAAAGATTATTAGGAGTAGTGCACAAGGCAGGGAGAACAAATATGATCCTTATAATAATGTCCCGGTAAGCTACAGATTCACTAAGAAGCCAGACACCATGTCGGCACCGTGGCCCAACCAAGATAACTAACAAATGCCCTTTCAGAGAATCATATCTGGCATTGATAAGGTTGCCTTTTCAAACCAAACATTCCTAATACAAGGGTCATATAGAAGTCTCTGCAGTAGGCTCAGGGGTCAAGACAATGAGGGTAATGCAGTCGAATCTCACATCAGATTACATTCTAAGAAAGGGAACAAATCCACCAGCAAGTTCACAGTACCTGTGACTCTATGCAAATTATAATAAATACCATGGGATAAGTGCTAAATAAATGCTATGAGAACTCAGAGAGGTGGGTATTTAGATTTTTCAGTTTTGAAGCTGGAGATACCACAGGGAGGTATCTTGTCGATGGCTCAGTTGGTGTGTCAGCTGCTGAGGTCAATTAGTATTAAGGGATTTGTTCAACTAGGTTTCATAAAGGAGACAGCATACGAGACGGGCCTCGGATGTAGGAATTAGGTGGGAAGCTGCAGGATGGTGCACAGTGGGGCTGAGAATATGCTCCAGGGAAGAGAAAGAATATGAGCACATCACAGAGGGGAAAAGTGAGTCTCATGTCCCAGAGTCTAAGCTGTGCTACCGTAGTGGGATCTCAGCACGCTTGCAGGGATGTAGTGGGAGACAAAGCTACAAAAGTAGGTTAAGGCTGCATTTGAATATCAGGCAGATGTGCCTACATTTATTCTTATTATTTAATTTGCTGTCAGGAGGGGGTCATCGGCAGTTTTTAGCAGGTGAAGTTATTTATCAGAGCCATGAAGCTGAGATCCATAATGGAGGCTTAATTGGATGTCTCTCTTCTATAGTTTTCAAAAAGATACCACTACCCTCCAAAAAGAAACAAATAAAAATAATACTGTTTTAATGTGTGCCTGGAAAATGAGGTAGAGAATTTCATAGCTTTTAAATGAGGTTCTCCTTTAAACTCTTCACTCATTCTTGGCACAACTGCATAGGTATTTTAGGCGTGCCTCAAAAAAGCAGCCTATTTAAACGATATTCAGGCTGTATACTTTATAGATCTTTTCTTTAAAAAAAAAAAATCAACAAAGGGGCGCCTGGGTGGCTCAGTGGGTTGAGCATCCGACTTCAGCTCAGGTCACGCATGATCTCATGGTCCAGGAGTTCGAGCCCTATGTCAGGCTCTGTGCTGACAGCTCAGAGCCTGGAGCCTCCTTTGTGTCTCCCTCTATCTGTCTCTCATGCTCTCTCTCTTGCTCTCCCTCAAAAATAAATAAACATAAAAAAAAATGAAAAACTGAAGTAAAATAAATCAAGCAAACAGTGGTTTCCTGCTGTGTTTCATTCTAAGCGGCCAACTTGCTATGTGACTCTAACAAGCACAGGCTCCCATCTCTCCAGCCCCAGCTCTTCTACTGGGAAAAAAGGCCCAAGTCTCAAGAAGCGAGTGATCGATCAAGGGTTAATGATACAGGCAAAACATTGTGTAAGCAGATGAAGAAGAGGGAGAAAAGCGGGAAAGAAAAGCAATAGCTAAGCAGCCAAATGTTCACACATGAAAATAAACAACCCCGAATAATTGAATATTCCTGGTTTTGACAACCGTCCAGCAGCAGAACCAACAGATGCTACAGTGGCCCGACCACCTCCAGCTGGATAGAATCAGACAAACGAGAGAAGGCCTGTGGGAGTCCCTCCCTGGAGACGGGCTTCTGCCAACCTGGTGGGGGTACATGTGGGTTGGCTTTATTTATTTATTTTTACCTTTAGAAAATCGTTTTTGAGACGGGGCCTCGGCTATTTCCAGCCCCGGGCATTTGGAAGGCAGCCAACATCTCTCTGACACACTGTGGAATTATTAAGGAGAAGACAATAGTTTAAGATGACAGGCACTCTGGTTACTAAAACAAAGCCTGTACTGGTTTTGGGACACGAAGGCAGTGATGCGTTTGACTTCATGTACACGTACAACACGTGTAACTTACATGCACTGAAATATATTCAACATATGCAGGAACTTCACCATGAGGAGGAATTTCCTCAGCAATGGAATGGAAAAGCAATCACTGCTTCCCTCAAGGAAACAACTTACGTGCACGTGAACCTTTCTTGCTAGGACGGTTCTCAAATTCCAGTTGATAGAAAGGAGTCAACAAGGTTTAGTAGCAAAGCACCATCTGCTGGGTGACCTTTGGTCAAGCCACCTAACCCTTCTGAACATCATTTATTCAGCTATTAAATGATGACGCCTTATCAATATATTCAGCTATTAAATGGATGAACGGGTTAAATCAGTATTTCCCAAATCGTGTGTCATAAAGGTTCTGTTCGTTTGTTTGTTTTTATGGTCTTGCTACTCCATGTATGGCCCACAGACAGGCTGGCAACATCAGCATCATCTAGGAGCTCTTGAAAATAATAGAACCTCAGACCTTGCACCGGACTTACTGAGTCATGGGTCAGAATCTGACCCAACAGGCCTGGGGTGGAAGCCAGGCATCTGCATATCTAACCGAAAACGCGGGTGGGGCCGTGTCAAGAAAAATACGAGTTAAATAAATAAAGTACTTGTATTTATCCCATTTCCCTTTAAAGTTGAACGATGTTGAGGTGATATCATGCCAGTGATTACCTAGTGCGATCATGTCAAGTCACCGCAGTCGATACATACACCCCTTGGTGGGAGGCGCCAGCTGCCAGGGAAGGTCTGCTGGCTGTGGTTTCAAAATTGTTAAATTCTTAATGCATCACTGGCTAAATGTAGGAAGCATAAGGAGCTCTGATGTTGAACTACAATAATTTAATGAATAATATAAAAATGATACTAATTTTGCAAAGTCCCCTCAAGACAATTGTCATCAGATTCATAAGCTACATTCATCTATCAAAATCCTTATTTAGCACATTAAGATGTCTTTAGTACTTCAAAAACCAATCTCAAAAAGGAGAAACATAGTGACAATTATATCCAATTTGGCTTTTCATTTATTGGGAATAAAGACTATCCTCATGTGCAATGTGTTATTTGCTGGGAAGTACTTGCAAATAGCAGCCAGAAATCTTATTTCAACAAAACATGAAAGTTATTAAAAAAAAAAAAAAAGTGCTTTTTTTTTTTTTCCTACAAGCAAATGAAAAGAATTTCAAGCAAGGTCCTAAAGGCAGTTTTTTTCCCTCCACTTTTGATGCTTAATGGCATTAAACATAGTTAAATTTCAATTTACATTTTAATGTACACTGGCCCCCAAGTCAAATGCAATATTTAATGACGAACCATGTCTTGACTTGCAAAAATAATTTTAAATCAATTAAAAAATCTGTCACTTGCGACATAGGAGGAAACTAAAAATATGTTACAAATATAGGAGATACCATTAATTGCATAACATAGGGTTTAATGGTAATTTTTTTACTTAAAAATCACATCTTCATCACATTCATATGTGCATATAATATGCAAGAATGTCAAAACGATGTTTTGAACCCTGAAGAGATTGGTGTAATTGTTACCACAAAAGTATCAGATGCCTCTAAAAAAGTCAAGAAATGATGGAAAAGGTTTCTCCATTTGTAACATCCTTTGATCCTATCATGCTTGGAAGAGTTAGATCCTAGGGCTGCCCTAGCATGTATTTTTAAGAGACTGTATTAGCCATAATCTGCATAAAATTGACTGAGGCGCTACAATTTTAATTCAGTGCAATTAGTTTTAGTAAGTATTAACACGCCTCCTAAAGAGTGATGCTGGTTCTATGGAGGCTCAAATAGCTCATGACTGATAAGCCTACCTTTGTGCCAGGTACAATCTGAAATACTTTCTAGTTATCAGTCCCTGTAAGTCTTGCGATAATTCTATGAAGTAGGCACCCTTTCATCACTGGAGACATGAAGACACAGAGAGATGCGTAAACTGTCCGCCATCACAAAACTAAGGAGTAGAGCTGGAACCAGTAACCAGCAAGGCTGCCGTGTCTCCTGGGGTCTTAACCACCATGGTCCACATGGTCAAAGAGGAAACTGCAGGAGCAAAGGCACATGTCAGAGAAGCGACGGTGATTTGCAGAACAGCCAACTGCTTGGAAGGATATAGCGCACATGATCGAAGGTTATGGGAAATGAACAAAGGTGAGCTGGGAGCCATTCTTTGCTAAACTTTGTAAGCCAGGGGAAAACCCGGAGCTTTCTAGCAAGCAGGTGACAATCAGAAATTAAATGAGCAAGTATGGAGGTGAGAGAGACTGGAGGTGACAGATCAGTGTGATGTTATTTATAATAAATCACAGAATAGGTCACCTGGACCTCAGAGACATAGAGGAAGAGGAGGAAAAGTGATGTGGAAAAGCCACAAATTGAGGAAGGCCATGTTGAAATCCCTGTGCTGCTTGTTCTCTCTTTTTTTCCCAGAGAGAGACTGGGAAATTTGACCCTGACAAGGGTCAAATGCGCCGACTAGCCTGGCCGAAGCCGTGCAGGGATCACAGAGCTGGTTGTGTTAAGGTAAAACCAAACATATCCCCTCTGTCAGCTGACCTGCTACTTTAGAGTCAAAAAGTATTTGTTGGCTAAAATTAACTAAATAACTACAGGACAACGGTTTCCTGTGGCTCTTACATCAAAGAGCACAGCTTACAAAATGACCTCTTCTCCTTGGCCTACTAGGGCCCAGTCAACATGCAGGAGAGGGCCTCTCAAATTGCCAGGAGAGTGAAGGTGAAATGCGTATTTTGAGAAGAAGATTTCATTTCCCAAGAAACATAAATGTCTCTGGAAATAGCAATTCATTCCTATTCTCAATCCCTAAAACCATCGACATCTGCTATGAATTCCTTGAGTCCTCAAATAAATCCCCCTTGTCCCGTATTCTTTATGGCACTCTCAAAAGGCAGCATTTGAATAAAACAACAATAACCAAGTCTGTCCTCCTTCTCTCAATTTCTTTCTGGAGGAGCTTTTACACTCCTGGGCTCACAAAAGAGATTTCATGGGGACCCATCACGGCGGGATAATGGTGGTAGGGGAATGAAGACATTTTAAGGGAGGAGGAAGGAAGTTTCTGTCCTTCTAAGTCTGTTTGAGATGATGAAAACATTGATGCTGAAATATGATAAAAACATCTTGGACTCTCCTGAAAAGCAATTTTCTTCTTCTTCCCCCACCCCCCTTTTTCTTTTTTGGAGTTCTACGTGGGTCAAACAAATGCAGTTTTAAAGCCCATTTCCATTTTTTAAGATACAGAAGCAAGAGGCTGAACAGCAGGCTATTACAAATCCCTTAATCTCTAATGTCTTATTTTTGCAGATCTGCTGGAAAGTGCAGTAAATAGTCACTGCTCACCTTTTCCCATCAATGCCCCCTTGAACTTTGTCATTGATAACGAATAGTAGAACCCATTTACACGGGTTTCTTTCTCTCAGAAACCGTTCCCCTCCCCACCCCCGGCATTGTCAAGACACCTGCGATCTGACAATCTCGGCAGAATCTCGGAGCCAACCTGATTTGCGGATTGTACTCCAGAGGCAATTTTCAACATTTAAAACACAGCTTTAAAGAGTAAATTTGGTAGAGACAGAGACAGTTGTGATGCCTCCTGGATGTCCTCTGATCGATATTCTGCAGAAGCACCTGGCACCTCCAAAGCCCCCTCTTCAGCTCCGATGAACTCCGGCCCGTGTTCACACCAGACAAGAACATCACCCAGAATGTACTCACAAGCTATGCGCACGGAGGCCTTCCTGCTTTTGGAGGTCCCCAGGTGGCTCCATGCCACACACTGGCACCAGTAGTCCTCTGGCCCGTGGAAGTCCTCTACCTGCTGCCTGGTGACGTTGATAAACACCTCCCGGACCTTCAAGCCTGATGGGGAGACAGAGCAAATCAACTGAGGCCGCTGTATTTTTCAAACCAAAAGTTAAGGATAGCCAAACCTTCTCTTGTTAATTAAACAATTCTGTTTTTAATCAAGGCGAGGTTTTAATTACTCTGACAATAATATATTGCTGCTAATTAAATTCCAACAGCTGAGTAAGCTAGAAAGAATGAGTGCAAAGTATTACCAACCAATGTGGCTCCAATACCATACAATAATTTTCACAGTAACTCGACTTGATGCTTTTTCTTTGTCTTGCTTGGTGTAAAGCCTACGGTGAGGAATGCAGTACCACAATTAACTGCTGGGATTCTAGAGGCTAACGAGGCCTCAGCACACAGACCACAGAGATGTAGTTCCAGGTGGTTCTAAATGGCCCTATCCCTGGGTATGGCAGTGGGCAAGGATCTAGCAATGTGGCTCAGGAGAAAGAGGGAACAGTGAATGTGTGTGAACAGGCCGGGAAACCAGGGAAGGGCCCTGCCTCAGCTTCAAAGGCTTCACACAACAAATACAATGCAGACAATTTGAACTACGTGAGTCTCAAAGCCCTGAGGAGACAGCCCAGCAAGGCCACTGTAGCAATGGTGTGAGGAGGTAAAGGAAGGAGAGGCTCTTATTGAAAGAGGAGCTAAGGCTACCCCTGCAAAATAAGATAAAACTGAGACAGCCACCTCTCAATATTTATTATCATTAATTGCTTTGCATCCTCCCAAGGGTTAGAAAATGTGCTTGGTACTTCTTACTGGGGAGCGTGAGTTTCTTCCAAACCTCTGACCAAGGACAATCGGCCTTTCTTTCCTTGGGAAGAACAGTCACCTTGCATAGAGTGCCAAGGATGAAAGGGGACATGCATCACTAGCCATATCAGTTCAATCATCACAGGCAGGACAGCAGCCCTGACAGTCAGCAAGCTCTCTCCGTTCACCAGACATGCTGAGGCTGTGCCTTTCTCTGGGACAGGCAGTGTGGGAGAAAAAGAGACCATGCCTATTGAATTGCACTTATATACTAGCATCATATAAGCCTTCAACCTACTCACTCACTACATTTTCACAACAGACTAACGCGGTAGGAACTATGGCATCCCCACTATGCAGACAAAAGAACCGTCTTAAGAGAGACGAAGTCATTTGTCTGCAGTTACACAGTCTCTTAATGGAAGATTTGGGGTCTGAACCTAGATCTGTCTTACAGCAAAACCAGCACCACGTGCACATCCTTCTCAAAAATTAAAATTCTGTCCCTGTATTTTAGGTACTTATACTTAATTATGGAAATAAGACTAACACAGGGAACATTTAAAGAAACAAGAAGTGCATAATTATGCTTTTTCCTTTAAATTCAAAAGGAATTCATGGGACAGAATCATCAGTACAATCCAATGAACCAGGGGCTCTTGATGGAGGAGGTGGAATGTGATTTTATCTTGGGTGGTGGTAGGATTTAAAGAACAAGAACGGAGGTGTGCCATCAGTCAAGGCTTGGGAGACATTCCTTTCTACCCAATCAATAACGTGTTATTGACGGCGTGTGATGGAGAGAGTTTTATGACCACATAAATCACCACGTACAATTGGAGTTATACTTCCTCACATTTTAGAAGGTATCACACATAGAAAATCATCTTCATGACAGTTGATAATCTATGTTTCCCTGTTTGTGCCAAGTGCAAAAGTACACTCTCCCCCCCCCCCCCACAGAGATGTAAGGGTCTCAAAAGCTGAGGTCCACAGGGAATAGGAAAAAAAGCCCTACAGGTGTTTTTATTGATGGTGGTGTTTTTGTCTTCGCACTTAAAGAAACAAAAAGTGTGAGTGGAAGGATGATGGCGAGGAGGAGGCAGAGTTGGGAGGTGAAGAGAAAAGGAGAATAAAAACGAAGCAGAGAACAAAACAGGATGGTTAGGACAGAAAGCAGAGCGGAGTGTGGCCGCCCATGCCGGGGATTCGAAAATAATGTGAAATAAACAAAACTAAGGAACGAGACTGCAGGGATGAGGGCTTGTGTTATATTTTTCTCTTTTATTTGAGGCAAACGGTGGATGACCCTACTTTGAATAGTGAAAGGGATGAGACAGAACATCAAATCAATGCACCCAGAGGTCAGAGATACTCTGTCACAGTGCAGAGACATGCGGAGACAGAATATGCCTACCATTTAGGAATCAGGGGTTTCATCAGAGAAGCATTCTATAGGCTTGAGAGGTCAGAAATGGGTTCAAGCTGATGGGGAACAATTTACTCTCACAAATCCCCAGAAACAAGAGGCAAATTACACCATGCAGGGCCACCTGGGGAAGCTAGGAGGCAGAAGGGGCACAGGAAAATGGGGGCAAGAGCCTTTATTGTGGTTTCCATGGGAAGACACAGGACCTGGTAAACAGGTGTAAAATTGTCGAGTTTGAATCATTTCAGTGGGCTCAGGAACATAATGGCTGTCCCCAGTTGTCAGGTAGCTGGTCCTGAAATGAGCATAAGTGAATATTGCCCTGAAGTGTAAGAGCTTAATAAAAGTAGTAGCTCATGGTCTGGGCTCTGGACAGTTTGTTTGCATATAAAAGGCACTCTTACAGGCAAGTTATCTGCTCTCTCCAGGAATCAGGCAGCACCCTCTGGCAGGACATCCCTCCAGGGTGAGTAAGACCCCAACATGTCAGTGCATCCCATACAGAAACTAAACGTGGACACATGAACAGACAGCTGCATATTTGTTTTGGGGAAGCATAAACCATAGACCGGGGACCATCACCATGAAGGTCCGACCTTACCTTACCCCGTGTCCAGAAGTCTGCAACCCTTCCTTCAGACTAATGCTAAAGTCACAATTGCAACACTGGGACAGTTCATTTACAAGTTCTTCACCGGGGCTTTCCCGTCAGATTGAAGCAGCCAAACGAATATAAACCAACTATTTGCAAACACAGTGTATTTTTCCTGCAGGCTGCATCAGGGTGGCAGGCTCCTTGCAAAGGCCACAAGTGGGGCGCCTGGGTGGCTCAGTAGGTTAAGCATCTGACTTTTGATTTTGGTTCAGGTCATGATCTTAAGGTCCGTGAGATCAAGCGCCACATCAGGCTCAGCACTGATAGCGTGGAGCCTGCTTGGGATTCTCTCTCTACCTCTCTCTCTCTCTCTGTCCCTCTTCCACTTGCACCTACACGTGCATGCTGTTTCTCTCTCTCTCTCTCTCAAAATAGATAAATAGATTAAAAAAAAATAAAAATAAAAGGCCACAAGTGACATGACCTCCACCCCCGTCTGGCCAAATACACTGTCTGGATTAGACCTTTCTTCTAACATGAAGTCTTCAGTCTTGTCACATCATTCCCTCTAGGAGACCTCTTGGAAAATCATGACCATTGTGGATCTATTATGCTTATCTCTACCGTAACAAGAAATAATTCTATTGAATAAAAAAAGTTTTAAATAGTATATTCTCTCTCAAATCTCCATTATAGTGCTGTCTAGTGATACACACACACACACACACACACACGTGTGAGCATGACCAAACATCCAGGGAAAGCAGCTCTATTTAAGGAAACCACTGCCCACACCCCTCCGCTGAAGTTCATCCAACAGCATTGCAGGGATGGCCATCTACTTCCCCACCTCGAGAGATGGCAGCTAACTTGTTCACGGGAAATACTACAGAGGAGCAAAAATCCCAGGCACACAGAAGGTGACATCTCATAAATAAGAGCAGCACTGCACCTGATGACTTGTGTAACTCTAATAAGCACAGAAAAATCCAACCCTTTAAATTACTGTGTAAATTATAACCATCAGCCTTTGTAATGGACTGGCGTCTTACAGAATATATAAAAATATGACTATGGGACTGATATGCTAATAAGCTTTCGACGCTGTTGGATGTTTCGGTTGTACGGAGACTAATGTTGGCAGCAGATGAATAATTGCTCTGCATGTTCTAAACATAACAGAACAGCACAGACCTTCATCATTTGTCAGCTTTATTTGTTTAAATGAGAAAAATGCTGACAGCAGTTATTGCTGTAATCCCCTTATTTATCAGATAGAAAACACTAGTTACTCTTAGCAGGTCTAATCCTGGTGGGAGACTGAAAGTTACAGAATTTTCAAACTAATTGAAGGTATACGTGTTAGTGTTCCAAGAAGAGAAATACAGAAGACAGCAGGAAGGCAACGGTGAGAGAAAAAGAAGGCAAATCATTTATTCCTGGCTACCGTTTATGAAAAGGGCTTTGAGTCTTAGTCTTGACTTGTTCCCTAGCAAAGAAAGAATTCTGGAATAGTATTTCACATTCAGCACCACACCCACTGCAGCCCATGGCCTAATAGCTGTCCCACACCTTTTATCTACTGCTCATTATCGTACTTCCACAAATCCCAAAGGGAACATCCTGCCATGGTTATTGTTGCCAGCCTGCTCTCAGATACACCTGGTGATGGGCACCTGGGGAGGAATTTGACATCATTCCCTGATGCTTCCCACCCCTCCTAGCTTCATGTCCCTCAATCTTTTGGAAGTTCTCTGTAGCAGGATGCTTAGCTTTACTAAACTGAATAACTAAGTTTCAAGAAGGGAAGTCAAGGATCCCTCTTCCTCCTTGGCGTATCTTTCATATCCCAAAACCACACAGAAGAAGTAAAAAACCAGCAAACTGGGTTTTGGCGAATTGTTTTCTCAACTGATGCTCTGTACCCTATCCTTGGGCCAGCTTAGCTCTGCATTTCACCAACTCTGTGCTTTATTTTCCACATTGTAATGGCTCACAATTGGGGATTAACCGAGAGAATGAGTAAACTGCTCTCCAGAGACAAAGCTCCAAACAACTATTTCCAATACAACTTCATGAGTAGCACAGGGCCCTCCTCCCTCAATTCTTTGGGAAAGAAAAAGGAAAAATGAAACTCCTCTTGAAAAGCAACAGTCTCATATTCAAGAGCCTTCTCCAATGAACCATTGCCTACTTAGGTTTCTCAGTCCCCTCCGATGCCTGCATTCGGCTGTGAGATCGTCCTTCCTTACCCATGGTCCCTGGAGAAGACAGAAAACAACTCACACATCAGGAGGCAGAAAGCCCACCACTTCCACAAGGGAATATTTTTCATGTGCCTCTTACTAGTCCAGGGCTAGAGCCTAGAAAACATGCTTCAGGGCACCTGGGTGGCTCAGTCGCTCGAGAGTCTGACTCTTGATTTTGGCTCAGGTCATGATCTCATGGTCCTGGGATTGAACCCTGCATCAGGGTCTGTGCTGAGCATGAAGCCTGCTTGGGCTTCTCTCTTTCCCTCTCTCTTTGCCCTTCCCTCACTTGTGCTTTCTGTCTCTCTCTCAAAATAAGTAAACATTTAAAAAAAGATGTTTGAGGGGCGCCTGGGTGGCTCAGTCGGTTAAGCGTCCGACTTTGGCTCAGGTCACGATCTCGCGGTCCGCGGGTTTGTGCCCCGCGTCGGGCTCTGGGCTGATGGCTCAGAGCCTGCTTCCGATTCTGTGTTTCCCTCTCTCTCTGCCCCTCCCCCGTTCATGCTATGTCTCTCTGTCTGAAAAATAAATAAACGTTAAAAAAAAAAATAAAAAAAAAAAGATGTTTGAAAAATGAGAAGCTTCCCCATATTTTGAATAGCATTATTATCATTGCTGATTATTGTACCCTTTTATAGCCCTTTACTTTTATTATTAAGGTAACCACATGTAGTATCTGATTTCATCTTAACATCATGTTATTATTGTCTCTATGCGTACCTTGTTGCAGGTCCCCTATCATAGGCAATACATCAGAGATGTTATACAGTTTGTAATGTACATTATTTGAACAAAATAAGTGAGTCATCATACTGTGCCTGCCACTACACCAGGTGCTGAGGATACTGTGACAAAGCAGATGAGCAAGATTCTTGCCCTCAAGGAGCTTACAGGTTAAAGGGGGGAGACATTTCAACCTACCCCGACAAGGCGGCATGGGAACTGCCATGACAGGAGAAGCGCTATGGGACCACACAAGAGGGGCTGCTCACCCCTCCATGCAGCAAGAGCTTCTGGGGGTGGATGCCATTCTACCGGGGACATGAAGGCTGTCTCCTTACCCAGTCAGCTTGACGTCTCAAGCAAGGCTCTGGGAAGGACACACAGATGGGACACATATTTAAAGTTTCAGAAGTCTGACATATTAGGGAAGCATTTTCACGGAACCGTGCCTCCATTACTTTGGGGACCTTAGATATCTTCAGGCCAACATGCTATTGAAAATAGTAAGTTAAATGTAGATAATTAAAAGGTAGAACTGTATTTCATTTTCCTGGCAGATGCTTAATTAGGGCTAAATGTCTTTTGCCACTCCATCCTAGCAACAAGATTAAAATGTATTTTGATAAAAAAAAATAGTCATCCTTTGAATGTGTGCGATGCCTAATGAATACTCTTTAGTTTCCCCTAGATAATAACCACTACACGTATTCCTCAGAAGCACAAGTTCAGAGTTAAGTACAGAAACCAAGAATACACTCAAGCTCTCCAGTTTCTTCCACACCAGAGATTAGAATTAATCAGCACAGAGGTGTCTGGCAGAGGAAAGCAAATTAACTGGATAGTGTTGTCTGATAGCAGAGAGAGGGAAACTAGAGCCAGGAGTAGACAAAGTAGGGTTATTTAGAGGACATCACCCTGCAGATGACTCACTGGGACATCACACTCATAGCTTGGTGGGCAACAATTGTGACTTCCAACCCAGCTGCCTCAATAAGTGACTTCTGTTTCCTGAGGTCACTCAAATTACCTCCGGGGAGTAGATCATGCCCTGAGGGCAAGGCATATATCATACAGCTTCTACCTCTCACAGCGCTACCAATGGCTGGGAGAATTACATACAGCGTGAATGTAAACTGAAGGAATGAATCACCAGCCAGTGAGAGGTTATTCTATGCAAGACAGTTACTTGCATGTGAATAATACTGGCCCTTTTGTCTATTTGAAATTATAAAAGTTCGCAACTTTCTGTTTGTTTTTGGAAGAGTAATCAACAGCCGCTTGCCCCATTAAAAAATAATAATAATAATGAGCAATTTCAGATTTATCCCTTTCAAGGCTACCCTTGATTGAGCACTTGCTGTATATACACTGGGCCCTGGGACTCTGCATTCCTCACAGCAGTTCTATGTGATAGATATAATTATAGCTATTTTACATCTGGGGAAACTGAGGTTGAAGGAAGCTAGGTAACATATGTACCTCAAAGCTTGTAAAGTGAGGGCCAGATTCCAAACAAACCTGGTATCGTCTAACACTGATACCCATGCTCTTAACCACTACATGGTCTTCAGGGTTTCTTTTCGATTCTTGTAATTCCTACTTCAAATAAATATACTTCTGAGTGTCGTATGAACAGAAAAAACTGAAAATGTCCAAAGGCACTGGTAAAGAATTTAGTATGTACAACAAATCTCTGGTCCCTGTCAGGAATTGTTATTAAATTACATAAATGGTGAGCTGCTGTCTCTCTCTGCTAAGGATGGAGTGAGTGTAAGTGGCCGCCAATTTTTTTGTAGGTATGGTTCAACTGGACACGAGAGACAAGGTCTTCTATACTCTGTCACAAGGTTATGGAAAGAATGCATAGCATTTTCGTGAAAACCTTTTAAGAATATGTCAGTCCTCTCTGAAAAGCACTCTCTGAAAAGGGATGAGCAAGATGAAATCCAGGGTGGGATGGGAGAACATTTCTATAAAAGTGAGTTTTAAACCCACAAACTGTCAATGGAACACTTGAGAGATTGATTATTTCTGTGTTATGTGGACTAAAATATATGCTTCCCAAATGTACCTTGGTGATTTGTGAATCATTGAAGGCAACTTCAAATTAATGGTTTTCTGGAAGAAACTATATTCAAATCCCCATCACCAGCACAGCAAAGTTCTTAGATACAAACTTTAAAGATTTAATACATTTTTATTTCTACTCTTCTCCCTTTTCTCAACACAATCCATTAACCTTTTATCCCCAGAGAGGGACTCCAGTTGTTTAAAAAGGAAATCACACACAATGAAAGCCCTGAAATGATATTCTTTAAGAAGAAAAATATTAGTTTACCGGAGTTGAGACTTTTCCCATAACACATTGGAATACACATTATTTCACTCATTAGAGTTCAATATCTCCAAGGTAGAATAAGATAAGAGCCACGGAGCATTGTTAAGGGAACTTCTGTTTTTATTGAACAATAAAGAAGTGGTTTAGCTTATTGATAACTCAAGCTTCCCACAGGCTACATTACCTTCATTGCCAGGGATGGGTTTTCCTGGTTCTTGTTGTTTCTTTTCTGTGTGTGTGTGTGTGTGTGTGTGTGTGTGTGTGTGTGTGCGTGTGTCTGCCTGTTTACTACATTAAATCTCTTAATTTCTCTGTTACTGAGCACTCTGGCCATTTCTCAGGGGCGTGATTCCTAGGTAGGGATTACCTCTCAACTCCAGATGTTAACAGAGGAAAATCACAAGGAAGAAGAGTTCTCATATTTCCAAATGAAATGAGGCAAAACAAAAGAGGACCCCTTGGCTTGTGCAGAGAACTGAAAGTGTACATTACTAAGAGGTATGGCCATGTCTGTGCAAACACAGTAACTCATGTCAAATAAATTGTGCCTTTTGCAGGAAAGAACTCTAGCTCTGGGTTTTCTGAGCTAAATTGTGTGAAAACACACAATCCTTTTTCTTCTTATTTGAACTCTTAGATGACGGGGCCAAATTACCAGAAAGACCAAAGGCAGTTTGCAGCCTTTAACAACTGAAAGGACTTATTGCTTCCAATTTGGAAAATACAAAAGATTCTGTGTCTACTCCAAACACTCCCGGTCTTATGCATTTCCCAGTAGGACTTTGAAGAAAGAAAATGTTAAGTAGAGAATATCAAGGTTCTCTGGGAGCGTTCAGATGGAGACTATGTTGGCCAACGATAGATAAACAGTTACTTCTGACTTCTTAAAAGAACATGAACAATTCTCTACCTCTGCTCAAATGTGGTCCTACTTCCTTGTCCTCTTGGCGTCCTTCCCTCCTCCTGGACCAGCAGGAATTGTCTTACAGACCCAATCAAAAGCCATTAAGTCTGTAAAGGTAGTCAAGCCCTGTGCTGGAGCTCCACACTGAAGAACCCAAGGGAAGTAATGCATCTATTTTTCAATACCTGAGGCCATTTTGCTTCCAACCTTAATTGCACTTATGTATTGGCTCGGCATACACCATCTGCACTCATCTTGCTCCGATTTCCACTATTCTTCTATTAATACAGAGCTTAGGAAACATAATTGCAGTGTGCAGTAGACAGCGATTTTCATTAACTACACAGAAGAAAACTGTTTAGGGAGAGACATTTTTTTTTTTTCCTATTGATTCAATCAAAATGACTTGGAAGAAAAGGTTGTACTTATTAAATTCTTTCCAAAAAGGTAGCTGTTAAAATTTAAATTCTTTCTCAACAAAAAATTGGTATATAATCTCTTCAGGTTTTGTCATTTATGATTTTTTTTTTTTGTTCTTCCCAGTTCCTTTGAAATTCGTGAATTTTTATTGGTCTTTTTTTTTTTTCTTTTTTTCTTTAAGTGGAGAGAAGAGACTTTTACATGGAAACAGAGAATGTAATCAACGCTGCTATTTGCAAGACATGGAGTTGCCTAGCAATGCTAGGGGAATTAAAAGGGGGAAGCAATAACAAAACAGAATGTTGTGAAATTACAAGAGGGTGCAGTGTTAAATTGGCTTGCAATACTTACCAAGAGGTCTTCCAATGAGAATGGATATAGGATTTTCTAGGACTGGTATAAAAAAAATACCTGGCCATTTTCAATGTTCTTCCCATCTTTCATTTGGAGCAGTTTACCCAATGGGATTCTGCTATTGTGAGTTCATTACTGGACAGAATCTAGGCCAGAAACATCGGACAATAAAACACAGCCTCATTGAGCCACTGGTATTTGAGTCCTTTCCAGTTGGACTAATTGAATATAAGATATATAAGCCTTTCACATTCTCCCATTGTTTTACAGGCTTTTGCTCACATGGCAAATGCTCTTCCCTTTGTTGCCGTCTCCCAGATTTCAGAATCTTCCTTTCAAGTGTACACACCAAGATAAATGGGGCTGCTCTGCTCATGACTCAGTCTCTCCCAATGCATGGAGTATCTAAGATCCCAATCCTGGGGGCACAAATGCAGACATTTTGCTGACACTGAGGTTGGCTCTGTCTTCCTCTTTTGCCTGAATTATGTTAAATCATTTGAAGAAAGATACTATATATTTGCAATCCTAGAAATTTCTCTGTATCTTCAGATGCTATAAACTCTTGTCTACCAGAAACATGACATAGGAAAAAGGATTGGCTCTCACAGAGATGGCAGAAATGATGAAGGATAAAGAAATCCCAAAGGAATAACTATGGGATTATAAACTTGGGAAATGGAAATATGAAAAAGCTTCACGATGGAAAATGATGAGCCATGGGCTAAAAGCCATCCTTATGTCAGTAAGGGAATTTGTGAAAATTCTTATTAGGAAGGAAAGCACAGGAATCTGTATGTAAAGATGGCTTATAGTGTGGAGGAAATATATCTGAAGTAGAAACCAGGAGATCTGGGTTCTAGAAACAGCTATGCCATCAACTGGTTGTAGCTCTTGGAACTAAAGATTTGTATTTTGTAAAACAGGGCTGCTAGGTTATTACTAAGGTCCCTTCCAGCTCTCAGATCTAGATTCCAGAATTCCAAGCATGCTTTTGGTCAGAAGAACAACATCTCTAAAGCAGACCCATTTTTTTTTTTTTCCTTCCTCATATTGGTTGCAAACTACAAGAGGAAATTGTGATAAAGTGTTAGGTGTTTCTCTACCTTTTGAAGTTATGCATTTATACTGCAGTCCCAAATGAGTTCAGAATTCTATAAGGTTTAACATATATATACGTATGTGTGTGTATATGTGTATATATATGTGTGTATATATACGTGTGTGTATATATATACATGTGCGTCTGTGTGTGTGTACACACACACACACACACACACACACACACACACACACACACACACACAACGTTTAGTTCTCTGTCTTCTTTATTGATCCCCAGGCAGCAACAAAGTATTACCTGAAGATCTTTTGGAACTAAGTTTCACTTCTTGCTTTGGAACAGAGTGTAATCTGGTTGCTTGTTTGTTACCTGTTGATACTCCTCTTCCTGACTCCTAAGGAAGTCACTCTCTGGATCCATTTCATTTTCATATTCCTTACTGCCTGTGGACAACTCATTTCCATGGCTTCGTTATTTCTGGATGACCACCACGTCTACTGTTCTAGCTCTGAACTCTACAAGCTCCAGATCTACAGCTCTTAATGATCTCTCCTAAGTATTTCAAATTCAGCTTGTCCAATGATCTCAGCCTTTTCTCCTTGCTAATGTAATCACTCACAGCAATAGCACCCACCCCCCTTCTGCTTTTGAGATTAATATTCCATCTTCTTCATTGATTCCATCAGTTAGCTATTTTTTTAAATTTATTTATTTGTTTTGAGAGAGAGAGACGTGGGGCAGCAGGGGGAGGGGGAGAGAGAGAGAGAGAGAGAGAGAGAGAGAGAGAGAGAGAGAGAGAGAGAGAGAGAGAAACAGAGAGAGAGAGAAACAGAGAGAGATAGAGAAGAGAAAATCCCAGGCAGGCTCCATGCTCTCAGGGGCTCGAACCCACAAACCAAGAGATCATGACCTGACCTAGAACCCAGAATCCGACACTTAACAAACTGAGCCAGCTACCCAGACACCCCCGTCAGTCAGCTATTAAGTCTGATTTGTTAAAGTGCTTCTCACATCAGAAGTCCAGTTCTTAGTTCTGTGGCCACCACTCGAAGCAGACCTTTCTTTCCCCCAACTGAAATATCCAAGTCTCCTGACTCATCCATTCTTGCTTCTTACCATTCCAAACACCTGTGCAGGCTCATTTCACAAAGCAGAGCTCCAGCCATCGCGTTCTCAAACGTCAATATAATCAATCCCCACCACCACCAAGATACTCATAAAAGTAAGGTACTCTTCACTTCATATTTGAGGTCTTTTGAGCCCTCTAATGAATGAAGTTTGCCAGCCATCAGCTGCTATTCCACACCAATATTCTATCTCAACCAGATCAAACTTCCAGCTGAAAAGATACTAAGCTTTCTTTCATTTACTAATGTTGACCTCCAGGCTACTGAGACCCTTCTCTCTCCCATTTAGTGTAGCATCTATTACACCTAATTAAGTTACCTAGTCATCAATGTCCCTTTCAAATGTGAATGCTTCCACACCTTTCCTGATAATCCTAATTAGGCATAATCTTTTTTTTAATCCTCCATAGGATAAGTGCACTTATGGGCATAATGGACTTCCACTTATCAGGAGGAATCAAGCCTCAGAGATTGGTGTTTGTATCTTAGCCTTCTTTGAACACTCTGAAAGGCCATTAGCATATAGAAGAGCAGTGGTATATAGTTAATAAATTAAGCTGACTTGCAACTTCCTAATTATACTCAGGCTATTTGACTTATTCAAAATCTGTCATCTAGAGAGTGACTCAGGATTAACAAAGTCAGTAACTTAGGGTGAGAGCAGTTTGAATTTAGGGTGAGGCTACATTTTCAGGTAGTCCGAGCAGCCAAAATTCAAAAGCATATACAGTTTCTGTTATACACTAAAATTTAACAATTTACAAATTTTGGAACTTTTAAGTCCAATGATTTTGCTTTCAGTTCTAGCACAAGCCTACAGTAGTTTACCTAATGTCTTTGAGTCTCAGTTTCCTTATCTATAAGAAGGTAATGATGGTGTGATTTACCCCTGATGGCTGTTGTGATGACAGTGAGATAATGTGTGTCAAATGTTTACATGAGACCTGGTACACAGTAAGTGCTCAGTAAACACCAGCTGGTAATCATTATTCTTATCACCACTCATCAGCCATATTAGCCAAATTAATAAAGAAGGTCCCTAAATTCTCTCATACTGGAGATCCCATTCAAATCTGGTAATCAAATGTGGGCTCTACCAGTTACCAAAAGAACCTAAAGAAGGCCCAGAAACCACCAACCATGGAGAATGAAGTACCCAAGAATAATATCTAGGGGGGAAGATCAGAGCAACTAAAATTACGCTGTTTAAAAACGTGTTCAGTAGATCTGCCTCCAAAAATATTTAGAATTAAGACAATGAAAGCAGTGACTGGTTGGCTTTATTTCCAGTGAGAATATTCACTTCTGTCCCAAACTGGGTGTTAAAGTTATATAGAGCAGGATAAAAAGATGCCCATGTACCACAGAGGAGTAGACTAGCCAAGGAGCTGTGGAGTCATTTAAACACACGATTGCACTTTATCTTATATTCCTGGATGATGTTAATATGACCTCATTCAAATAAAGAACTGGTGGGTGCCTTTCACACTTTTCCCCAGCAATGTAACAACGTGAGGATCTGCTCCCATTGCTTCCCATTCTTACCTGAACTCTCATCCAGACTCTCCTCAGAGACGTGCTCATTTTGATGGACCCACTCGCCATTGCATTTGAAGAATATTTGCATGGCTGGTCTCGCTTTGCACCTCAGTGCAATGGGGTTGCTCTTGATGATATAAGCATCATCTGGCTCCTCTATGAAATGAGGCAGTGTCCCAGGAGCTGAGGGGATGGACTCGGGGAGGGTTTCGCCGTTGTCAGCTCCTGCGAAATTGAAGAGGCCGTTAGAACGCTGCCCATACTGACAGCACACACATCAGGATGCAAAGCACAGCCCACACCGGCTCTAAGAATCTGTCCAGAAAAACACTGCATCATATGAATACAATATGCTCGTAAGGCCCGTGCAGATGACTTCTCATCTAGAGGCTGAACTATATAACATGGTACCATTATCTGGACACACCCTCAGGGTCACGGGACAAATGAAAATAAGGAATAGGAGACTCCCTCAAACCACAGTTGTGAGTCTGCAGGTCTTTGCTGAAAGAACAGAGTCAAGTATCTGTGGGGTGAGAGACTGATTCTGAACATCCAGTCTGGTGAGTGGTTACCTCAACACTGGCCCCAAACTGCCTCAAAACTTCGAAATGATGGTGGAAATAGCTTTTGTTCTCCTATAAATGAGTGTGGATAATGACGATGTTGTCGGAGGGTACTCAGTCATAAGACATGTTAAAAACAAACAAACAAAAAACAAATGCTTTCTCTACGTATAAAACTGGAGATTGGCTGGCATTCTATCTTAGGGTTTTCTCCAAAACCTCACCAATTTACTGAACATTCTAAAAGGAATGTACTTTTGTCCTGCTTGCCCATGGCTAAAAAATTCTCTGCCCTCAACACCCCCCTCCATATACTGTGAATCTCACTTTCAAGGCTATGAACTAAACAAATCACTAAAACAGCCATAAGCTTTTACTTTTGGACCCATAATTACATTTTTTCAAAGATAAAAAATGGACATGACTCTCCCCTAAATTTAGGGAACTGATGAGAGAAGCAAAATAAAAAGGAAAAAAAAACAGAAGCCAAGATTTTGATTCACTCCCTCTTCACTACACTTCTCAAGGACTTAAGTCCCAGGAAACTAGCACAAAGTCAACGAAAGCAAGATCTGAACAGTGAGCACTGTGGAAATGACCAGGGGGAACAAGTGTGCCTTCAATGGCCATTCCAAGGAAAGGATGAAGAAAGCAAGAATTTCAGTACCCAGATCAACTGTGCCCTGGAAAGGGTTATTCACATTCAGAGCAAACCAGTCTCCAGGATGAAGCTGGATAAAGGGACCCAGAAAAAGCACTGGGAGAATAATCCAGTTCATCAGGAGGGAGCCTAGGAGGTAGGGTGCGTCCAGGGACCTAACCTGGCTCTCTGTGCACCTTCAGTGTAATTCAGGACAACAAACAGCCCTCTTACTATTTGCACTCAAGTCAACAACCTACATCAGTATGCACTGTCAAAGGTAAACAGAAGCCACAATATTAGGGGGGTAAGACTTTAAGTTTTAGAGGGCATTCTCAAATGCAAATAAAGGGTTAGGGGCTAGGACATAAGAGGTGTTACTGTCTATAATTATATTTCTGTGTGAAGAAGAAAACAAAAGACACCAAGTTGTGAAAAATATGTCTTGCCAGGGGGAACAAACACCATGTGCGCCACCATGATGAATGAAAACAAGAGTTTGATTCTCCAAATTATTTTTTCCCACTAAATACATCAACTTAAGGGCAAAAAACCTCACATACCAAAGAGTTTCGGATACTATGACCTTCCAAATGTATTTGCAATAGAAAAGCCAGCTCATGTGTAAGTAAGTGGAAGTCTCAAAAATTCATCATAAAGCATGTACCCTAGATAGCAAGAGAACAAACAGTTTATGTCTTAAAAGTACAATGAACTCACTCAGAAAATAAAATGTGTCTAGGCCATATGGAATAAGAAGGGTCAGGACAGAATCTGAGAGGTATATTTTTTTTTCTTCTTAAAGTTTTAAATTATATTTTCAATAGACTTCATAAAATAGATCATATATTAATTCATTTCGTTACTGACTGCTCATGCCAATTTCCATCTTCAATAAATACTAAGTCCCCTCAGGCTTTTGTAAATCCATGCATTAGAGGAAATGACAAAGATATTAAGAGATTTTATATGGACATCAAACAGGTTCCACTCCCACCAGGGCCTTGCGTTCTGTCCAAAGTAATTCATTGCTGCAGAAAAGGGTCACCTGATAAGGAATACCCAAACCTTGTGGTGGGAGCCTGAATGAATAGCCACCGGCATACATTTTGAATGATGCGTTTTAACTTAACTAGTAACAATGCACGAATTTCCAAAGTAACTCCTAAAACGGGGGCAGGGAGCATCATAAATAACTGTCTCTAAATAAATAGAAAGGCCACCTTTATTCAGAATAAATAAAATGACAAAGGCACTAGATCACAAAATACATCAAGCTCACACCATCCAATTCACAAAACAGAGATCTGAGTGCAATTAGGCTACCCTCCCGCTATTTTAATAAATACCCTTTAAATAAAGTAACAAGTTCGGCTTTTATGTGAAACAAAGCAGAAGAGTGGAATAGAAAAGTAGGTAGGTAAGTGTCCTGGCTATCTCCATTAAGAATCAATCAATCTTAATGTTCAGACAAGGGGAAAAAAACAAAAAAGGCAGACTATAACATTACATCTTAATTATTATTGAAGCCATGTCAAAGTCATGTATGCATAGGAAAAGGGCCAGGATCCATGAAAACAAGAAACAAAGAGAAAAGGGGTGGCAGTGGGAAGGTGAGATCACAGGTATATTTGCATATGTATCACCATTTATTTGTATCCTTCCAACAAAGAAATGAAATAAGTGTGATTGATTGATTTAGTTTTCTATAGTGAAGTGTTGGGAGTGGTGTTTACCTAACACTGTTCCCAAGCTCCACTTCCCTCCTCCAGAGTTCCTCACTGGGCTCAGGATCAAATTCCTGCTCTTCAGATGGCTTCTGTGATGCTAGAAAGCTGGATTTTCCCAGCAGGCTTACCTCCAGGAAGATACCACTTCCTTACCCCACAAGGCTGAGGGTCATCTACCTCCTTCTTGCACTGGAGAGACCTGCCATGCTCAACCCCACCTAGTGGCTTAGAACTAAATTGCTCAGGAAATTCTCAGGGGATTCATCAAGCCAAAGGGATGTGATGGGGAAAAAAGGAGGTGAAGTGGGCACTTTTCAGGCACTTGGAAGTTGCTGACAGCACCTGTTCTTTGAAGGGGGTGGGAGGCAGCAACTTATTTTAATAAATGGTTTTACAGAAGACTGCATGAATACTTTTGGGCTCCAGGGTAAATGTTCTTATAATCTCAATACATCTGCCACTGCTTTCTAATTCAGAGAAATGTTTCAAACCTGGTGTGACAAATGCTGGTGACCATATGACCCAGTTAACCGCCTTTTCCCATACTGCTTTTACAGTAGAGGTTAGAGAAATCATAAACTCAGTTTACTTCTTTGCAGGTAGGAATGGTAATGTAACAACCATCTAGCAAATGAGTCATAAACAGAAAAATATCTGAGAAAGCTTTTATTTTCCTAATAAAAGAAATGGGTATGGTGGGTACTGTCCCTTCTCCCTTTTGTCCCTGCCTTAACTAGGGAAGATCAAGAGGAAAAAAAATCCCAGAGGAGCACAGAGCTACCACCAGCTCCGACAACATACAGGCGGAAATAACACCATGAGGCATCCACCTCCAGAAAATTTTTTTAAAATATTTACTTATTTAAGCTACTAATAGTAAGATTTTCTTGTTTTTGCAGAAAATAATCTTCATTGTTACAATGAGATCTTCCTTTTTAAAATTTACTTATTTTTAATTATTTTTTAATTATTTTTTTAACAATTATTATTCAGAGACAGAGAGACACAGAGCATGAGCAGGGAAGGGGGAGAAAGAGGGGGAGACATAGAATCTGAAGTAGGCTCCAGGCTCTGAGCTGTCAGCACAGAACCCAACGTGGGGCTCGAACTCACAAACTGTGAGATCATGACCTGAGCCAAAGTCGGTCGCTTAACCAACTGAGCCACCCAGGTGCCCCAAGATCTTCCTTTTTAAACAAAGCCAGAGCTCCAAGCTTCACTTTATTGAAATCCAACACTCTCAGTGTTAAAGAATTTGGGACAGGAGCGTCTGCATGGCTCAATGGGTTAAGTTCCAACCCCTGATTTAGGCTCATGTCACAATCTCTGCGTTTGTGACATTGAACCCCTCATCAGGCTCTGCACAGACAGCTTGGAGCCTGCTTGGGATTCTCTCTTTTGCTCTCTCTCTGCCCCTTCCCTGCTTGTGCTCTCTCTCAAAATAAATACATAAACTTAAAAAGAATTTTGGAGAGCTAAAAAACATGGGAACTAGGATAGCAGAGAGCAAAAGTAAGAGCTGCCATTTACTGAATGATTGCAGATAATTGTGATATGCCTTCTTCATGGATTAGGTCACTTAAGCTTCATACAAACTCTGTGGTGGGATGGTAAGTATCCGGTTTTGCATTTGCAAAAATCCTTCAATTATGTGCCTCATCTAAGGTCATACAGCTGGTAAATGGGGCTCCACATTTTAACTCAGTTCTTGTACTCCAATCACCTCACAACTTCATTCTAGTCTGATACGTTGAGTGAGTGCCTTATGGCAGTAGCATGCAGTTGGTAAAACCAAGAGTAGATATAAAATATTATCTGTGTGTTAACTCACAGCTTGCATTAAGTATAATATACATCTTAAAGATCACTCACAGTTATCCTGTTAGCAGGACTGTGATTCCAGGTCAGAAAGGGTATATTATGGACACAGTCTAGAGGGGGTCTTGAGAAAAGAAATATATTTATTTAATTTTTATATATTTTTGAGAGAGAGAGAGAGAGAGACAGAGACAGAGAGCATGAGCAGGGTAGGAACAGAGAAAGAGAATGAGAAGCAGGCTCTACATGACCAGCACAGAGCCTGATGTGGGGCTTGAACTCATGAACCATGAGATCATGACCTGAGCCGAAGCTGGACACTTAACCAACTGAGCCACCCAGGTGCCCCAAGAAAAATATTTTTGAGAGGACAGCACAGTGAGTGCTTAACTAATTAAAATCAAATGACTAGCCATCCTCACTAAGCTCAGAAAACAAAAAAGGCAAAGAGTAAGTGCTAGAGAATAAAGTAATGAGAAAGCTTTTTCAATGTGTCATCTGGAAAAAGTTTCATCTCTAAGCAGGAATATTTAACCACTAAAACTCAAAATAACAAGGAGTATAAAAGGAGACAGTGAACCTCAGAAAGAAAAAGAGACTGGGGTCAGGGGATTGCCATTCTATCATGTTTAACCCTACAAAACGGCCAACAGTCCACTGGTTGATCTTTCAATCTGTAACAGGACTGGGCATACTGGAGGCCAAAGTCATTCCAAAGTGGGATTCATAAGACCCTGGACTATCAGCACGGCATTGCACGGCGTTAGAGTATAAATGAAGCTGAGCTTTAATGGGCCTTGAGAAATTCTAAATTATTTTCATTTTTTTTTCCAAGAGTAATTTGCAATGCACTTCATTTTTTTTTCCCTCTTCTAGCTTCAAAGTATGCCTATATTCTCCCTGGTACAAAACATTCATATTTGTTTCAATGTCCACCCAATAAACCTACCATAAAACAAAGGATACATCTGGCAAAAGCGAGGAAGTTTAGAATCAAATAATCTGACTTTGAGGTACCTCTGTGACCTTGAAGAACTTAATTATGAGGTTCTATTTGTCTCATTCATAAAAATGAGTGATGGGGCACCTGGATGGCTCAGTCAGTTAAGCGTCTGACTTCAGCTCAGGTCATGATCTTGCAGTCCATGGGTTCGAGCCCTACATCAGGCTCTGTGCTGACAGCTCAGAGCCTGGAGCCTGCTTCAGATTCTGTGTCTCCCTCTCTCTTCTCCTCCCCTGTGCACACTGTCTCTTTCTCTCTCCCAAAAATAAACAAACATTAAAAAAAAATTAAAAATGAGTGATTAGAGGCACCTGGACGGCTCAGTGAATTAAGCATCTGACTCTTGATTTTGGCTCAGGTCATGATCTCAAGGTAGTGGGATCCAGCCCAGAATCAGGCTTCATACCGAGTGTGGAGGCTGCTTAAGATTCTCTCTCTGACCCTCCCCTATATCCTCCCTCTCTCTGTCAAAAACAAACAAAAAATGAGTGATTAAAATTCATTAGTGAAAAAAGTTTATTAGTGTTTTGTGACGTTACAAGTGAGATAACATAGATAAAAAGTACACAGTAAATGGCTAAATGTTATATAAATAAAATATGCCACCACTACCACCACCATTAACATCATTGTCTCGATAAAGAGCAGAAAACAAAAGGAAGACACTTATGGGGTGCCTGGCTGGCTCAGTTGGTTAAGCGTCCAACTCTCGATTTCGGCTCAGGTCATGATCTCACAGTTCATGAGATCAAGCACTGCGTCTGGCTCTGCACTGACAGCCAGAGCCTGCTTGGGATTTTCTCACTCCCTCTGCCCCTCCCCCCAAGTGCTCTCCCTCCCTCTCTCTAATAAATAAACTTTTACAAAGAAGAAACATATTTATAATTACGATCTCTATGATTTCCATTCCCAAGCTCAGTATCCTAATATTTGTACTAATATTCATATTTCAGCTTCGCGATGATGACTATTATTTTCATCTGGAGCCCTCATGATAGGAACGGCTGGTTGTAACCTGTTTTTACTATTTGGTACCCACATGTATGTAGCATAACTCTGTTAGGTCAAAACCCATGAAAACATGCTGCGAAGCATTTATTCAATAAACATGTAGCAAATGTGTATACCAGACACCAGGCACTTGGTCGCCATGCAAAGCAGTGTGACAACACAATGGATCTTCTGCTGGCCAGATCCCCAAACCATTTCCTTTTAATAGGCAGGCACTTATTAACCACAGGAGATGTCATAGCATTCCAGAGCCCCGTCACTGCAATATGTAAACGAAGGCACCTTCGAAATCGCTCTTTAAATTCCACTCAATGTCTGTGAACATACTGGTCCACAATGTGCGAGTCGGAGCAGAAAGCCAGACGAGGGAAACCAAGTTACATAATCTAAGACAACAAAATGGAGCCGGGGTTCTTTGCTTTCATTTACAGAAATGTGGCTTGTCTCCATATGGTTATTTAATTAGATTGGGGATGCATGGCACCCACAGAGTGAAAGAGCAAAGCCAGAATTTTACATACCAAATATTTAATGCGATTTATGAAACACAGACTCTTTCCCTAGGCCTCAATAAGAGATTTCTTTTTCAAACTCAAACTATTCCACCTTCTTCCCAACATCTAATAAAATTGCAATGTTTTACATTTCCCTGCATTTGCATGGTTCACCTTACCTGTGTCACTCTTCTATACTGTCAGTCTAAGATATTATTGCATTGAGCAGATCTTAAATTTTGCAGAGTAGAAGATTGTACACGATCTTTACAACACAAAGAAACATGGAGAGTTTCTCTGTTCTTGGTCCCTCGAATGAGAAACTTTAGATTTCTGGAGAGCTTAGAAAAGCACATTCACTGCTCCCTAAATTTTCATAGTTTACCTTAATATATTAATTTCTTTTAAGTTGACATATGTGTCCATGCCTACTAAGGTCAGCCAATGTTCTCTGGAGATCCAAAGATGAATAGGACACAGTTAATTTACTCAAGGAGCTCACACACTAAATTAGACACAAAAAATTAGAGAGCAACAACAAACATGCAAACAGTATATTGGAAGTATACACACAATGTGAGAGGAGCACTGTGGAAAGGCAGCCCAACTTGCCTTGGGAGGGTCTGTGGCAAACATCGCGAGGAAGAAGACATTTCAGCACAGTTGGGACACAGGAATTAAACAGGGAAACAAATGGGAGAAGGCATTCCAACTGAGGTCATGGCATGTACCATGGAATGCAAGTTAGAAACTCAGGGACAATTAAATATATCTTCATTAGAACTTACATTTTGGGGGCACCTGGATGGCTCAGTTGGTTAAGTGTCTGACTTCAGCTCAGCTTCAGCTCACCTCATAGCTTGTGAGTTTGAGCCCCATGTTGGGCTCCGTGCTGACAATATGGAGACTGCTTGGGATTCTCTCCCTCTCTCTTTGCCCTTCCCCTTCTCACTCTCTCTCTCAAAATAAATAAAATAAACCTTTAAAAAAATAAAAATAAATAAACATTAAAAAAAAAAACTAAAAAAGAAAAGAACTCACATTTTGAAGAGTTTGCTTTGATACCTGTGCTAAATCAGTGGCCCTAATCGGCTCTAACATCTCTGTTTCTATGTGTCTTTGACTAAGAGCTTTCTGAGATGTAGACACAGAGTAGCCTCCAAATTACAGAAAGAGAACATTCTTGGTTTAACAACATGGGCCCCGAAGCCAGGTTAAACTAATTCTTCGTGTACACTATGAATGAGGGAGAAACCACATTTGCTCTGATCCATGGGATGGAGTTATTCTTTCAGCCACACCAACAAAAGTAGTCTATCTCCCAAGGCCACAGGGAAAGGTTTTGTTTCTGTTTTTAAAGTGACCACCACTTTGGGTTCTCACTTGACCTATACGAAAAACAGACTTCTGACATTGCGTCTAAGTCAAGAGGTTTTGTAGTATCCCTGATGGCAGGCCTTATTCCTTAATAGAAACACTCAGTGTACAATCAGATTCAGCATGAGACACTTGTTCCCGTGATAAGAGTTTTTCCAAAGGGACTCTGAAATAAGAGGCCAAATGTGGTCCAGTGGTTCTATATGTGTGATGAGATTAGTGGGATTTAAATTTTTGTTTGCTTTCACTACACTTTTTAAACGAGCTCTAAAATAAACATTAAAAAAAGAAAATTATATATATGTATACACAAATAGAATTGTATACCTATATAAATATGTAAACACATATGTTGTAGGTGTGTGAATATATACATAAACAATTCTTTGTTCCTGTGAAGGAATATAAAAGGCTCCGTAAACTATGGCAACTTCCAGATTTTACTTCATAGTGTCTAACTTGTATTGTATTGAAATTCATAAATCAGGGAAAAACTAACAAATCTGTCCCTAGGAAAAAATGTAAAGGGTTAGATTATAAGATTTCTAAAACTTATTCATTATAAAATGTAGTAATATTTCGCTGAGAATAGTAGATAAGATGAAGCTTAGAAATTGTTTCTTAATTTTTCCCCCCAACAATGGATACATTTGTGTATGAATGTGTATCACTGACTAGTTTTCAAATTCTTCCGAAAACCTAGCAGGATTTGGGAAAGGCTTTGCTTTTCAAAGTGTTATCGCTTTTCATTTGTAACTGACAGTTTTCAAGAGTGAGGCCATTCATAGTTATGGAAAAATGGTTGTTTTAATGCAACGTTGAATGACAGAAAACCAAACAATCAAACACTATTCTCATATTTTTCATTCTTGGAAAATTACCTTTCAGGAAGAGCTTCGTGTTTTATGTTCTGCACACAAATACGGCAGAGACTTTCAATCTTTTTATGACAAAAAGAAGAAACAAAAGGTGGGAAACAAAAGCATAAGGAACAAACACTAAATTCCCTTTGAAATAAACACACTTCCATTACATGTCAGGTCACATTTGAAAAACTCAGATGGTGATTCATAAATCACAGATCTCAAAATTTTAATATGGGCCAATTTGACTGCAACACTGTTTGATACTTTTTTTTTTTTGTATGTACACTGGACTCAGGCAAAAGAGAGTGGTAGTTCATCTTAGATAAAATCTGGGCCAATCTTATCTCAGGCCCACAGAGGTGAAACAACTTGTCAAAGAGCTACAAGGAGCAAACTTAAGTTGAAATCTCTCTGTTGACATCTACAATAATATTCTCCCCATTATGCTATGCTGCTTTCATTTGGACAGGATACAAAAGACAACATTTACAACTAAGTCTTGTGTTATCATCTACTGAGAAATTTTACCCAGAATATAATCTTGTAAAATCTCTTTCATGATGACCCTGTAACTTGACAATGTTCTAGTAAAATCAAACACAAAAAGCGTAGTCTTTTAACATTTTATGGTATGTTTTCTATTGCAAAGTATGTCTTATTATGAGATGTAAAATTACAGAAAAAAAATCACTAAATATATATATTCCCCAACACATTGTTATCCATTGTCACCCAATTCCCAAAGACTATCAGTATTCATAGTTTGTTATATTTCATTCCCGTATCTTTCTTTATCAGACGTCTATTGAATATTTGGGCTTTCTATGCATATTTGTGAGATGTTATTTCATTTTGTCATGGTATCATTTTTCATTAACCTGATTTTTTAACCAGATTTTTAATGATTGAGAGTAAATACATCAGTTTTGATCTTGCCATTTCCTTACTATATAAGCGTTATTTCCAAACTTTAATTTTACATTGATATTATAATGCTCCACTCATCTATATTCCAATTAGACTCAAATGTGTAACTTCAGTCCATTTCTCTCTCTGGACATTCAAATATGTACAAGAAAACACCTACGGATATATTCACATAAATGTCCCCACAAACCCCTCAAAGTTCTTATGCCTAAAACACAGCTTAATACTTGGCCCCTCAGATTTGTTCTTTGGTCTAAGTTCTTTATATGAAAGGTGACCTTAGCAGTCACTGGGTTCCCCAAGTTTCTCAGGGCTGCACATCACCTACTTTTCTCCTGCTCAGCACCCACATCCAATTTATCACTAAGCCCTTCTAGTTCTGTCTCCTAAATATCTTCCTAATTCACTAACTGCTTCTCATCCCTATTCCTAATGCCCTGCATCTAATCATTACCACTGTTATCTGAATTACTACCATTGATCCAGACTTCATCTGCTTGTTTCCCTTCACACCTAATCACGTCACCACCAGGAGGCTGACCACAGGGATGGTCAATTCTTCCAGGGATTCAATGCTCTTCACATGGGATCTATCTGCACCATGACTTTCCTTCTGCCTACATTATTAATTTCTCCCTGTTTTCTTAGAGGCTGTTCTCATCCCTCAGGCTCTGTTCAGTTAATACGTCATATGTGAAGTCCTGCTGGAATAACAAAAATTCTGGGATACATTCCTCTTCTGCATCCTTCCATGATACTTTGTACTACTCTATCATCATTCATGCCTACCAATGTACCTTCCTTTAGACTGTCGGTCCCATGAAGGTAAAGAACAAGAAAATCTAAATAAACAGATAAATCAAGCCCTGATGAAACTCTGTCACCATTCTCTTTGTACCAAATATGTATTAAATGCATATGATGTGTGGCTACATTTATTTTCAAAAAGACTTTGCAAATCGACATCACCACCAACATTGTAGAACTTTACCAATTTTCCTCATGCTGACCAGCACTAAACATTCTGTGGTACTTGTTCATTGATGGGTAAAATGAATATTAATTAACATATACTTCTTGGTTGCCAGCCAAGCTAAATATTAAAGCATGTTTATCAACTGTTTTCATTTACCCTTTTATAAACTGCCTATTCACATTTGTACCATTTTAACTGTTTTACAGTTTCAAGAAAAATGTAGCTACAGATCTCTAAAAATAAGTACAAGGTAATTTAAATGCATAGATTCCATTGTTTCAGTATCAAGTGCCTAATCATGCTAATTACATCTTACTTACACGTTATTTCTTCCAATCCATTAACTCCTTCATTTATCACCAATTTTGAGTTACAGATATCAAAAGATCAGGTATGCTATTCCACAAGCAACAGAATTTTGACTAAAAAGGTTAGCCCTAGACAAAAAGGGTCTTATGCAGGGAAGAACTTACATCTTTAAAAAAATCAATATTTTATGAGGAGGATTCATAAAGAAAAGTAAAAGGCACAAGATTTGTCTTCCATTTCTTAATGAGATGGACTTCTTTGCACAACAAAATCTTTCTTCTGGAAATCACAGAAGATGTTGATATGAGGATGAAGTTTTGATGCTCCTTTAATTCCTTTGTTATTTTTCCTAATACACAGATTTAGCTGAGCCTGCCGAGATGTGGTATTTGGTAAGGACTGACAATGCGCCACTAGTGACCAGCAACAGAGTGTGTCCTGATTTGATGTGACAGTCATCTGATTGGGAGGTGGAATATGTACCAGAGAGGGGGCTTAGTTTCCTTATTCTCCTTAGAGAGGATGTCAGACACTGTCAGAAACAGATTTATACCAAGTTGTTTTAGAAACCCCAAATACTGTTCCTTCTAGTATTTTTTTTTATCAAGAGGCAGCTTGAGACAAGGGAACAAAAGTGGGTTTGGAGTTAGAGCTTGAGTCAAATTAAGTCTCTCTTACAATTAGTTATAAGATCTTAGGCAAGATATCTAACCTACTTTATCCTCCAAATCCTTCCACATAGAAAAAGAATACTATAGTACTGCAAACATTGTATATATTCAAGAAGGTTAAGTTTACCAAGTTATTATATGGCATATAATAAGCACTCAATATATAGTAGAATAATTAGCGTATTATTAATTATTAAATGAAAATTCAGAGATGGAAGGATAGGAAAAAGACTAATGTGGACTTCCATCCAATAGATTATTTTGTTTGTGAGGAAAAAAAAATTGCCACAGCAAGAACCCTGAGTACTCAGCACTACAAAAAATGCCTAAGAATTTTGTGTATTTTTTCCTTACAAAGTGAGAGGGAGAAGAATACGTGACCCAAAAATATACCACATTGACATGTGGATTATTTTAAGATGAAGACAATCAGGCCAACAGCCTCAAGAAGAGCTTTTTACTTCTCCCTTAACTGTCTAAAAGAATTTAGAGAGTGTGGACCAGGAGCAGAGCTAATACCAGAGATAACTTTTTACACCACAAAGGCTGATTCACATGACAAGGCAAACATTTGTTGATGGAGCATTTGCTTCTCCCACCTTCCTATGAATTATTGCCCTCCCCTGTGAAGTCTCACAGCCTCACCTCTTCTCCTCAGCTCAGGATGGCATATAAGCCCCAACTGCCTATCTGGGAGCCTCAACTCTCTGGGGTTGCAGGAAATTAACCATTTTTTCTCCTGTTAACCTGTCTTATACCAATTTAATTATGAGTCCAGCCAAAGAACCTAGAATGGAGAAGGGAAAAGTGTTCCTCCCCTGCAGATCTCATGCACCAACATGGAGCCCTCCACTTACTAGGCACTGCTCACCCCAGAACTGCTACAGCTGAGACATCCTGGGACCTCTGACAGGGGCCAGGAGAAGATAAGAATTTTTCCCACGACAGTCACCAGGATCTCTGCCTATAGGATCTGGTGGAAGTGAAAGTGGTGAAAGTCCTTTTATTTTTTTCCAAATTCAGACTAGTAGGAGAAAATATTTGTGTGAACTAGTTCCTTTGGTATAGCGACGCTGGTAAAAATCTCTTAAGAGTACCCTTGTTTACTATAGATCCCTTTCCTCCAAGCAATGGCCACTGTTTTAGTCTTTTATGTCATTGTCCTAAGAGAGAAAACCACAGGGTAGAACACAGGCATAGGTTCTATTAGGCGACATTTCCAGATGGCCTCACAGACTGGTGAGTTCCTGGACCCATGTTTAAACTGTTTAAACTTTGCTGTGGGCCTGCTATGTAAAAACCAGATAGGTTTTCCTTTCATCTTGTTTTATGTCCTGAGAGCCTGGTTTTGTGACCAGTGAGAATATTCTCTCAGGTTTCTGCCAGCAGAATGGGGCAAGTGCAGGTGTGTGTTGTGTGGCCCATTGAGTAGACTGACATTCTAAGACCGAGGTTCACAAGAGCACTCTTGTTGTCCAGCAATGCCAGCCCCCAGAGAAATTTTTTCATATGGGTCCCAGTCTAATAAGGGCCTTTGTCATCTCAATCTCCATTGCCTTGTTAGTGCTGGAAAAGTCTCATTCCAGTAGTGCCTTCCTGGTGTCACAAATTGGTGGGTCTGTGACTAGAGGTTTTCCATGATCCTGTGAGAGACCACAGACACCATTTCCACTACACCATTCTCACCACCCATGACCCTAAGGTCTCTGTTTTCTTAGGCTAACTCTGTAGTGAACGCCCTGGATAAGGGCTTCTTTAGGATGCCTCTTGCATCTTTGGTTAAGCCATAAAAATGTTTATTGGTTTGAGTAGCTATGAAGAATAAGAGATCTTACTCGTCAATAGCGAGATTCTTTGAATTAAGAAAACTGTATTTGGTTAAAAAAAAAAAAAATTAGAGAGCTTTCATCCTAAAGAAATTGTCTTACTGCTTCCTAGTGAAAGACCAAATTAAAAAAGGAGATACAAAGAAATGTAATGGCTAGCCTTAGTGACTCCCTTAATAAGATGAAAGAACAGAAATTAGACTTAGAAAAAAACTAAAGTCCACAGCCAACATATATTTCCCTTTGAGACCTGGCACTACTGCCTCCCCCAAATTCCCTTACCTCCCAAACACCTCCACCTTCCCCAGAAAATGGGTTAAACGCTCAGCTGCCTGCTTTAGCTTCCCTTTTCCTCCAAGATTTACAGAGCACTCCAGCCTTATCTCTAGGCCCAAAATGTAGACGTTGCTCACGTAAATGCAGAAGGCCAGGGAGCATATTTATCAGAAGTATATCCGGGGTAAATTTATCCCAGAAGTTTATCTCAGATAAACAATAAGCCTCCATATCAGCCTCTGAGCCCAGCCTGCTGGGCTCCATAATCAGCCTCTACCAGCTTCAGTGCTTCCTAAGCAATGGCTTTTATACACATATCATGGTCTTCCACTCAAAGAACTCAAGTTCCCTGAACAGCAGCAGATGTCATTTATAGAGCCCTTTATCCCTACTTTTAGAAGAATCTACCAGTTTTAAAGGGGAATTAAAAAGATTAATGGTCAGGGGTGCCCGGCTGGCTCAGTTGGTTGGGCATCCGACTCTTGGTCTCAGCTCAGGTCATGATCCCACGGTTTGTGACTCTGAGCCCTGCATCAGGCTCTGTGCCGATGGTGCAGAGCCTGCTTGGGATTCTGTCTCTCCTTTCTGCCCCTCCCCTGCTTGTGCAAGCACTCCTCTCTCTGAAAATAAATAAATTCAAAAAAATTTAAAAAAAGATTGCCCAAAATATTAAAAAAAAAAAAAAAAAAAAAAAAAGCTTAATGGTCATTCACAACCCCACTCACAGGGAACTTATTTGGCTACTAACGGTTGCTCTTTCCAACCAGGATAATACTGTAGTTACAACACAAGCCAGCACCCCAACCCCCTCATATGAAACCTCCCTCAAAGAGGCAACAGATGGACAGAAATCCCCTGGGCCCTCCTGCACGTGACCAGGAAATGGTCCAGCTAGAGGCTGATATTCAAGGGCTAAACCAAACATAAGGAGAGGCTTTATCCCCTAAGGTGAATTGATCTAAGGTTAAATTTGGCACTCAAAAAGCAGGAGAACATCCAAAGGCCTTTGCTGGATGCCTTACACAGATCTTTCAAAGGCACACTGCTCTAAACCCAGCAGCTTCAGAACACAAAAACCTTGGAATTTATGTATTAATAGACACTACTCTCCCTGATATAAAAGGGCAAATTCAAAATCGTGTGCTTGGGTGGGCTAGCAAACTCTATAAATAATGGATTTTTACAACGGAAAAGGCCACTCAATTCTTTCAACATAGCTTGCAGGAATGTAAGCCAAACGAAAGCAAACCAAAAGAAACAAGCAAACAAGAGTTAGAATCAACAATTTCTGAGTTACAACTCGAATCTTGAGAGACACAAAATGCTAATTCAAAGAGCAACTCCAAGTCCACCCACCCTTTCCTGTTTGCCTTCATACATGTGAAGATACTGTAAAAATCAGGACACTGGAAGCACAATAGTCATGCACTTAAGAAAAAAGGAAAAATTACCCTAGATTTCAGAGGCAAACACACTCCAAACATCCTAGGAGAAAACATGCATTCTTTCTTATCTGTCCCTCGAAGATGTAAATCTAACCATGTCTCTGAAGTGTAAACACCCCAGGAGGAATTAAAACTATACCCTAAGACTTAAAAAGGGAGGAGAGATTGCTACAAAAGCTCCTTTGCCCAAATCTGGCCCACAGCCTTCATAAGACCACCTGTCAAGGGCAAATACAAATCTTAAAAGACTTCTCCACAGGGATGCCTGGATGGCTCAGTTGGTTAAACATCGGACTTTGGCTCAGGTCATGATCTCATGGCTCTTGAGTTGGAGCTGCGCTTGGGGCTCCCTGCTATCAGCACAGCGTCCACTTTGGATCCTCTCTCTGCCCACCCCCTCCCCAACACTTTCTCTCTCTCTCAAAAATAAACAAACATTAAAAAAAGAAAAGACTTCTCCACGAATATTAGTAAAAACCTTGAACCACTTAAGTGGGTAACTTTATCTTGTTCCACCTGCCACAGACACCAGGATTCATAAACCAGTGAGTTTTGTATTGCACCTGATTTATAGCTAGAATTTTATAACGGAAGTTATGGAGTCTCTGTGTCTGCCTTTTTATATTTGTTGGTGGACATATGTTATATATACATGACATTTTCTACCTCCAGATGTTATTGCCAAAATTAATTTGTGAAGAGCTCTATTTAATTGGCTGAAAGACAAATAAATGCTTATCATATTCAATAATTCTAAATCTCACAAATATAATGGAAATTAACTCAAATGTTAAGTTCACAAGATCTCATATGAGTTTTCTGGTAAATAAAAGCTAGTTTAATTTTTTGGTTTATTTTTAAAATGTTTTATTTATTTATTTTTATTTTATTTACTTATTTATTTTTGAGACACAGAGAGAGACAGAACATGAGTGGGGAAGGGGTAGAGAGAGAGGGAGACACAGAATCCGAAGCAGGCTCCAGGTTCTGAGCTGTCATCACAGAGCCCAACGTGGGGCTTGAAATCATGAACCACGAGATCATGACCTGAGCTGAAGTCTGATTCTCAACCGACTGAGCCACCCAGGTGCCCCCTGATTATCTTGGTTTATTAAATACAGACATATCTTTTAGAGTTATCAGCATTAAGTACAATTATTTATATTCTGTGTTTACTAAAAGTCAAACTCAAGCTATCTCTGTTACAAAACTTGTCAAGGTAACTTAAAATAACTTAAGAAAGATAAGATGATGGCTAACTGCTTTAGTGTCTCATGTGATCTTCAAAAGGAATCTAAAAATTGTTGTTAAAAAGAGTGGGAGAGAGCCAAAGCATAAGAGACTGTTAAAAACTGAGAACAAACTGAGGGTTGATGGGGGGTGGGAGGGAGGGGAGGGTGGGTGATGGGTATTGAGGAGGGCACCTTTTGGGATGAGCACTGGGTGTTGTATGGAAACCAATTTGACAATAAACTTCATATATTGAAAAAAAAGTTAAAAAGGTGTGTTAAATAGATATAAGTAGGATGAGAATTTTTCAGGAAACTTTTCAACAATGATTGTTTTATGCCATGTTTACTTAAAAATAGCTAAATTTCTTTGACTTCCACTGGTAAAAGTTGTCCTAGGTTTAAAAAATGGCATTTCGTGGACTATCTAGATCATTTGCAAATAAAACACAGGAACAATGGTTACTGAATGCAAGTTTTTCCACTTTGGGCTTCTTATTACAGACAAACTAAAGATATATAGAATCTATCACTAAAAATGTCTGGTGCCACATACAAAATAAACTGTACTATGAGAAACTGTATGCTTCAAAGAAATTTTGAAATAAATTCACAAATTTGCCAATTTATTTTAATATTTTTGAGAGAGAGAGAGAGAGAGACTGAGGGAAGGGGAGAGGGAGAGACACAGAATCCCCAGCAGGCTCCAGGCTCTGAGCTGTCAGCACAGACCCTGACACAAGGCTCGAACCCACCAAATGCAAAATCATGACCTGAGCCCAAGTCAGATAGATGCTTAACCAACTGAGCCAGCCAGGTGCCCCACAAATTTGCCAATTTAAAGAATTTTGGTATGACAGTTCGCAAGCGCTTGGTTTTAACTAGAAATTGAAGTTTCTAAGGGTTAAGAATTCTAATGTACAATTAAAGCTACTAAAAATAATGGGGCAAAAAATTCTGTATGTAAGGAAAATTCTACATGTAAGTAAAATTGTCGTTGTTAGAAAAGGTACAAGGTACAGAGATGCATTTTTGTGGAAGAAAATGAAAGTGAGGGGCACTTGAGTGGCTCAGTCAATTAAGCTTTCAACTTTGGCTCAGGCCATGATCTTGCGGTTCATGGGTTCAATCCCTGCATCAGGCTCTGTGCTGACAGTTCAGTTGCTTCAGATTCTGTTTCCCTCTCTCTGTGCCTCCCTTGCTAGTGTTCTGCCTGTTTCTCTCTCTCTCTCAAAAATAAACATGAAAGGGAGGGGAGGGCAGGAAGGTGATTTTGCCTAAATGGTTATTTCAGAATGGGGAGGAGGAAAATGAAGCACCAACTATGGGCAAAGAAAGTTGACCAGGAAGTTAGGAAAAAAAAAAAAAAAAGTAATATTGAATGATAGAGTTGGCTACAAATTGAATTATTATGAGTTTTAAAATTAAGCTTTAATACCAATAGTGTGCTCATATAAATCTAAATCTGCTGGAAGGACAAAGTTTCTTGGACTATCAGTCGGCTCTTGATAAGATTTGTGAAAGGTTACCTTTTAAGTAATTCACTTAGAAACAAATATTTAATGTTTTATCAAATTAATTACCTGTGCTTCATATTATCTTTATCATCAGGTTCTTTGATTACTTAAGTAAACCCAAATTTTCTGATACTAAAAGAGTGGAGTCTGGCTTAGACTAAGTACCCTTCTATACTTGTCTCTGAAATCTTTTTGTCAGTTTGGTTAAACGGAGAATTCAGTATTTTTCATAGTTATCTGTAATCCTAGTAAAATGTCTAAAGCTTTTTGGTATTTCAGACAAAATTCCCAAAATTCAGTTTCTAAATGAAGTCTTTTTGGCCTCAAACTAACTTTTAGGAACCCGTGAAATGTCTCAAAAGATTTGTTCTCCCTGCATATTAAAAAGGGGGGGAGGGAAAAAGAGAAAGAGGTAAGTTACACTAATTAGGCTTATTTGGTCTATTAATTCCATGGGAAATATTGTCAAACAAATGGTAATAAATCTTCTTAGGTCATATTTGGGGTGTCTGGCTGGCTTCGTCTGAAGAGCATCTGACTCTTGATCTTAGGGTCATGAGTTCAAGTCCCACATTGGGGGAAGAAATTACTTAAATAAATTAAAACTTAAAAAAAAAGCTTCTTAGATTATATAGGTAAATATTATTAATATGAATGTCCTACAAATTGCATGAAATTTCTACAAATCTGGTATGTCTATGTCATGGTATAACGTTATGCTGTGCACCACAGAAATAACCAAATTTTCTTAGCAATGATGAACGATTCCCTGATCTTCAGTGACTATGATTTTTAAGTTTGTCATTCACAGGAAGTTAGCTGTTTTACCCAGATGCTTCTGCAACACTGCTCCTGCCTGATTCGCTTTCATTTTTGGAGACATTCATGGAAAGGATTGTGAAAAGTACTCTATGACAGAGCTTTCTAATGACTTTCAGGTTCTATCACTGAACTGGATATGAAATTACAGAACTTTAACGGGGGAAAAAAAAAAACACTGATGGCTTCATAAAATTGCTAACCAAATATCATGATCAACAAGAATTACAAGGGGTTGAAAAAGGTGATGAGGATAATTATTATTACGACTTTTTGTTTGAAACACTGCTGGTTAGTATTTTGTTTTCCAGATATAAGGAAACCTTTCCTCTTAAGTGAACAATGACAGCAGTTTGGTAAAATATACCTTTGTAATATAAGCAGGACTGAAATGTCTTTTTCTCCTGGACCTGATCCCTTCAGAATTCACCTCCAGAATTCAGAAACTCTTTGTATTCTTATTTTCATGGTAATGTAATTATTTGCATATGTTCCTTAAGAATCTATTTTCCTTGTAGCAGGACACAAGTGAAAACATTAGTCATAGTACCAATGCTTTGGTTAGAATGCAATGTTTGGGAGAATCATGCACAGAGTCGGATACAAGCCAGACAACTTGAAGGAACTTCGGTTGACTTTATGGAGCCAATAAGGTCCCTTGGAACCTTGGCCTGCCACTTTGTTTATAGGGTTCCCAGCAGCCTTACAGGGTAAGGAAGGTCATGTCCTGACAGGCAATGGGTACAAGATGCTCAGGGTATCTGAAAGCCTTGAAAAGCTTTTAAGTCTAATCTGAGATTCCTTATAAAAAGTTCCAGCAAAACAGATTAAAAGATTCTCTATGGTCAATCACTATTCTTGCTTCCCTTATGTAAGTAATCAAGCCAACTTCACTGAAACTAGACTGAACTGGTAAACAAATCAGTCTTACTATGGTTATCTTCGATAGAAATGGGGGTGGATCATGGAGAGAAAAATTACGTTTCAGTAGAATACACACTTATGGAAATCAGATTCTCATTCTTTTAATTGTCTTTGAGGTTTTATTTCCACCTGTAAGCAGGGTTGTGCCCTAGATTATTGTAGTTTTCTCCAATTTTTGGCTATAACTCTGCAAATTAACCCCTCCAATTATTCTCCAACCTTCTGATTTGAAATCCTTGAGAAATGACACTGTCCTTTTACTGAAGCAATGCAAGCTAAAGTTAGACGTGATATATACTTCAAAGAAATCACAACAGGTTATGTATGTATAGACAATCTTTGCGCCTACAGCTGTGTAGGCCACTCAGATCACCCGAGACATTCAAACTGCAAACCAGGAAAATGTGTACGATTGCCAATGCCCACCTTCCTTCTATCTGAAGATGGCTCGAGGGTGACAGTTAGAAATCTTCTTGACTGGCTCTCCTCAGAACTCGGAAACCAGGACTAGAGTCTGCTCCAATCATCAATTCCTGTTTTTCTTCTGTTTCTATAGATCTGCCTCTTAATAAATACTTGACTGCTTGCTTGAAAGGATTTTAATTGGACTGACCTAGTATCAGGACAAAGAGACTGGTTCAAAGACAGCAATCTACCAACTCAACTTCTGGACTGTGAAATTTCTTGGGGAAGTTTCAAAGGTGGGATTCATAGGGAGGAGAATACATGACCCCAAAATATGACCCTTTGACATGTGGATTATTGTAAACTCAAGGCAATCAAGACCTAAAATACTCAGTGAGAGGTTTTTGTTTTTTTACACCTCTCTCTGAACTGCCTAAAAGAATTTGGATAGAGAGCCTATACCATGAAGAGAACTAATACCATAGATAACTTTTTATACCAGAAACACTTATTCCTGTGGAAAAAAAAATATGTTAAAAAATCGTATCTATATATAGATATCTCTATCTATCATATAGTTAGATACAATTTTTTTAACCAAACGCTGTTCCTCCCATCTTATGAATTATCTCCCCCTGCCTTGAAGTTCCAGACCCCAAACCCTTCTTCTCCTTAGCTCAGAATGACATATAAACCTCAATATTCTACTTGCCTGGTAACCCCAGACCTTTGGGGTTCCCATATGTATACAATTAAATTTCTATGTTTTTGTTTGTTTGTTTTTTTCCTCCTGTAACCCTGCCTTGTGTCAGTTTAATTATTATACCAGCCAAAGAACCTAGAAGGGAAAAGTAAACGTTTTTCTTCCCTAAGAAAACAGTATTGGGTCACTTGGGTGGCTCATTCAGTTACGCATCTGACTCTTGATTTCGGCTCAGGTCATGATCTCACGGTTCGTGAGTTGGAGCCCCGCATCGGGCTCTGTGCTGACCTCATGGAGCCTGCTTGGGATTTTCTCTCTCTCTCTCTCTCTCTCTCCCTCTCCCTCTCCTTCTCCCTCTCTCCCTGCCCTTTCCCTGCTGTCTCTCTCTCAAAATAAATTTAAAAAAAAAAAAAAAAAGAAAGAAAAAAAAAAGAAAACAATGTCTAAGATCACAACCCAGTGACCAATTCTGGGAACATGAATATTCTCTGAGGATTAAGGCCACCAGCCTTTGTTTTAATGTGTTTAGTAAAGAGCTTTATGTACATCATCTGAAAACCCGAAGTTGTACATCGAGAATCTGGCATTTGACTTATGGAGCTTAAGGGGAAAGGGGGAAAAAAAAAAGCAACAATAGAAAAGCCTACTACATACTTGAGCGGCTTAGTATTACCTAATCAGCTTAATTGCACTGGGGTGAAACCTGGTATGCATGCTGTCAGCAAGAACAATGGAAGGAAAGAGAGCACTCTAACAGAGTAAGTTTAATTACATGATGTGATTTAATTATTTAGCTATCTCAGCACTCCACCTCTATATATAAATGAATATGAATCAGACAACACGTCCATATCACCATTCCAGTTGCTACCTGTCATCACTAGGTTGAAACCTTGGAGCGATCCACGGCTTAGAGCAAGCATTTCATTTTTTGGCACCTAGGGTCTGGGTCAGGAGATCAGTAATGACCTGTGTTACTACTGAACAGGTTTTGAAATTTAAAGAAACAACCAATACTAGTTGGTACTTTGGGGGGAGATATTAAACCATCAATCAAAAGGATCTATGTGTCCTAGAAGGAATGAAACACTTCCTAACATTTAGAGGTAAATTCCAGGGCAAAGATGTGGGGAGTCCAGGAAACGATCAAAATTTTCTTATTAGATTAAGAGGGGAAAAGAAAGAATGGATGCTGATATCACTACATTATCAATCTTCTACTTCTCCTGTCTCAGAGTCTGTTTGGAAGCCGAAATACACATTAAAGCAAGCTGGACTACAATACTCACCTAGTCAAATAACGGTTTCTGTGACCATTTCCAATATTAATTTACAGAAGCAATGGCACTGGAAAATCTGGGGAAGGAAATATTTTCTGGTATCCTTACTTTCAAAACAGAACTGTATCCTCTTCAGGTACAATTTCATCTAAATGTTTTAACTTAACACTTGTTTGGAATTGATCTTTAGGTAACTCTAGAATCATCAACCTAAGGGCCCTCAAACAGGAGGTCAACACCGGAGGTTATAGTTGGTTAGAATTAAAATTTAACACATTCACTGCAAAGTGGACAGAAAACACACTAAGTACTTTTATCAGAAGAAAACAAAGTCAAGGCATTAAAAATCAGCGAACGACGGTACTTGAAGTTGACAGTATGAGGTTTAATATGGCAGCACAAAAGTCCTGGAGAGAGCTAACGAGAATGGCAGTAGAATCTGCTCACTAAAAAACCCCCTAGATGCATGCTATATTACCCTTCCATCCCTATTATATAATCCCTAGGATGCAAACTATAAAAGTAAACTGAGGACTTAAAAATGCATTTTCCCACTGGATCATAATATATTACATTGTCTATAAAAATGACCAGTTGATTTTAGAAGTCACAGTAAATCTGACTGGACATTGCCCATCTTTCGGGAAGGGGCCTCTGGAACACAATGATTAACCACCACATATAAGGGATTCCAATCAAAACAACACCTCTTGTTTACCTGCTATAGGTAATGCCACTAGCAAGACAAGGGTCCTTTGGGCAAAAGAATAAGGGAAGATCCTGAAAGTCTCAATTCAGAACAAAGAGGAAAAAAAAGCAACAAAGGATCCTATAATTGTTTACTCATTAATGTCTGAGTGCAACTTACAAAGTGTTTTCATTTAATTTTTTTTGTCCAAGTGACTTTTCCTTACCTGCCCACGATAAAATGTGATAAAAACAGAAGTGAGGGCACACAACGTTTTGACCCATAATAAATACCAGTAATCATTTGCTCATACACGGGCAGTGTGCCTGGCTCTGGGGCCTGAACAAATGTCATTATGGAGGGTACTGAAAGATCAGATATGCCAATAGGCACTTAATAGAGCAAAACGGGCATTCACAGGTCGTTAGAAATTATTGGAAATTGGGGGCCATTGAATACTCAGAGGAAACCAGTACAGGTGACAAAAACATTTATTCCTCTTGGATACTTCCCTTTTCTTCGATGGCAGAAACACGATTTCCTTCATATGGGAAAAAATAAAATAAATAAGCCTTCATCTCTCAACATTTAAAGTTCTTGGACACAATCCCGTAGAGATCAAAATGCTGACACTGCAAAGAACAAAACAATTCACTTGTCTTCCATTTTAGCCTACATCTGTAGTCCCCACCTCACACGAATCCCAGAAGAAACCACCAGGAAAACCACAAAAATGGAGAAGATATGGGAATCCACTTGGCTTCCAAGAAACTCCATGCTTCTGAGGCCGCGTGTGTGTTACAGACCCAGACGAGATTGATGGCAAGCTTCCCCTCTTATTATAACTCTGGTGTCCAAGGACTCAAGGAGTTGCTTTCTGAAGAATGTGCTTCTCTCCCTATGACTGCAGGGAACAACACAAACCTGCAAGATAAATGTGGGCTCCCGGTTTGGTTGAAGGTCTGGGCTTGCCGCAAATGCAGATTACTGGTTTTCTATTAGTAAGTGCAGAACACTAGACTTCAGTTAGATTAATTATACATCAAAGCAATGTTCTCAATTGACAACAGTAGACTTAAAGGTAAAACTACGAGAACAGAATCGTGCTTTTTTCCCCTTTGTCTCACAGGAAACCATTTCACTCCTGGGCCATTGTCACACAGCAGTGATTCACAGAAGAATGTAATGCTTAATGAGCCAAATATGAAGATAATTATGCCAGTTATATTTGGGACACACACAAAATAACAGACCATATCTGTAGACTCTTTATGAACACTCTAGGGCAGGGAGAGAAAAGAAGATTTTCTTTTTAATAGCTGCACTGGATTTTTACTATGACTGAATATCTTTGAAGTAATACATTGCTTTTCTGCCCAATTAAAACAAAACAAAAAAAAAGTTAAAGAGTCAAAAGAGTGCATTCTTAATTTCAGAGGTTCTAAAAGGAATTTTAAGTTGTTCTGAAACTCTAATTTTATCCATGTGTCTGTCCAAGTGAATAATCAGATCTGTAGTTTCTCAAAAATTATCTACTGATATAGCATTATGTCTTCATACTTGCTTTTTTGATCGCAAAGTAATATTTTAGATAAGCCTACACAACAATACCATTGCAAGTGGGAGTAAAAATAGGTCTTAAATCACCAAAGGACTTAAAGGAGGAAACAATTCTAGATCTATTTAATGCAATTTGTTGCCTATAGATCTGTTTTAAGCAAAGTTAGTAGATAGCAAAGATAATCACTAATTGGTAAACACTGTTAATCAGGTTTCTGAGGCAAGTATTCAGAGCAAGGGCAAAAGTCAACATTATGCTGTATTTTGGAGACATGTGCTTAAGAAAAAATACTTTATATGGACATTTGGGGTGTCCTTGTTATGCAAAAGGCAGAAAGGGGCAGGTTGTCCAAAGTCACCTTTGGAAACTTTGTGTGCTAATGATAGCAGGTACTATTGAAGTCAAACGATTTAACTCATTTCACAGACAAGAAAAGTGCCAAACATAGAACCTAAGTGACTTGGCCAAGTTTACTCAACTAGCTAGTGATGGAGTCCAGACTAGGGAACTAGAAACACATCTCTTAATAGAGTTCTTTCTGCCACATGAAACCAAGATTCAAGTGAAAAAATCTGACATTTAAACCCAAAGTTACCTTGAAGTTTTTCTTTCCTCCTAGATGAAACCACCTCTCTTTGCATAAACATCTTGCAGGGTAAAAATATGCCAAGGCATTTCAGGAATTGGTTGAAATCGCAGAGCTCATTGTAATCATCTTAGCAAGCTTGTGGAGTTCTGGGAGGGCTCCACTGATCAGAAAAAGGGCAAGTGAAACATTGCTCTTTGAGGGAATTTAGATTTGGCTCCACATGAGAGCTCATCAAAGACTAAGAGAATTGAGTTTAGATCAGATTACTGCCAAGTGGGTGCACAACTGATTAGAAAAATGATTTCTAAAATCTGGTTTTAGACATCCAAGTGTGACACCACTTGTCACAGAATTCATTCCAAAAATAGTCTGAGAGCAAAATAAACATATTTAAATGTTCACTTTTAGAATTAACAGGTATTACTCGAGGATATTAGGATTAGTAAAGGGTGCCGTGTGCAATGTTGGTGGGGCTGGGTATTATGAGCTCGTAAAACCTCAGACTTTGGATATTCGAACAATCACGTGGATGGTTCTTCAAGGCATCTCAAGTTTTAATATCTAAGGGAGGCACATAGAGCTGCTCATTGCTTTAATTTTAAAAAACATTTTGATTAAGGCTGGGTTAGAGAGAGTTTGTTCATTAAGGTGCTGATGAAACCCAATTTAAATAAGTGTGTAACAACCTCAGAGCAGCTGCTTAAAAAATACCAGATTACTTTTACAATTTTGAAAAATGGACATAGACACAAGGAGAAAGACATTTTAAAAAGTCAATGGGCGCCTGGGTGGCTTAGTCAGTTAAGCATCTGATTTCAGCTCAGGTCATGATCTCACAGTCAATGAGTTCGAACCCCACATCGGGCTCTGTGCTGACAGCTTGGAGTCTGGAGCCGGCTTCAGATTCTGTGTCTCCCTCTCTCTGCCCCTCCCTTGTTCATGCTCTGTCTCTGTCTCTCAACAATACATAAATGTTAAAAAAGAAAAAAAAAAAAAGTCAATAGGGATGGTCCAGAGGGTAGAATAATCTTACAACCCAAGGATAAACATATATATGTTTGTTTCTATTTTAAGATTCAAATGGGATTTCAAATGAAATTCTCACCAACCAAACCATTCGTGGGGTTGGAAATCTCAGCATGAGGATCAACTCTTCCTAATCTCGGCAAGGAGTCAATGGGAGAAGTCTGGCAGACGAAGCATTTCTTAGCTCCTATATTTTTCTCCCTTTCTATGCTAGTTCAGTTTATCTACTGTCTCTTTATGTTACTGATGCAATTCCTCTTCTGTGACAGGAAAACAATCACAATTGGTTTCCAATAGTCATTTTCATAAAAGGAATTTTTCCACTTCCCCGTGTAGTTTCAACCTTTTTCTACTACCTTACCTCTCACGCTTACCTATTCCTCCTGTGCTACCCTCTCTCTAAGAGTAAAACAAACAAACAAAAAAAAAACCTTCCTTTAGGGAAAAAAAAATGTATTCCCTCCATTTTCTAATTCAAAACAATTCAGATTTATACAACTGGAAACTCATTAACATGCTGGCTATGCAACGGGCCACCCCTACTGGACGTCACCCTTTGTCTCATGCTTTGTCTGATGGTCTAGAAATGGTATAAACATCTACAGCTCTAGTAATATCAGGGGCACTATCTCCTTCAAAAGGTAGAGAAGGCTGCATTCCAATTTTTATTATAAAGTCCTTGACGCATATAAACGTTAAGCAATAGTAAGCATAGTAAGCATAGTTAAGCATAGTAAGCAATGGTTAAAACGATATACATAATGTAAATACATAAGGAATGAAGCATGGTAACCCAAGGAACTCTCCACTCATCCTAAGGAAACAGAACATTCCCAACACCATGGCTCCATAGTTCCCCCTGATAGGATGTCCTGTCTGGAACCCACTGTTAACCACCACCACCCTGTGCTATATTTTTACTTCTTCTTTTCTTTTGTTAAGATCACTTCCTTCTTTATGTTTAGGGTTTCACCCTATGGGTATATAACTATAGACAACATATTCTTTAGTTGATTGTTTCTGAGCTTCATCAAAATTGCAATAGACTACATGGATTTTTCTGATTGCTTTTAAAAATATAGATCTTTGAGATACAATTCTATACCATAAAATTTCCCCACTTCAAGTGTCTAATTCAATGGTTCTAGCATATTCACAGTTATGTAATCATCACTACAATATAAGCTTATTTTTTTAACCAGGCTTCAGGCCCAACATTGGGGATCAAACTCATGACCCTGAGATTAAGAGTCGCATACTCTACCGACTGAGCCAGCCAGGCACACCCACAAACTTTAGAACATTTTCATCACCCCAAAAAGAAATTTTGTATCCATTAGTAGTTAGTCTTCCTTCCCCCCCACCCGGCCCTAGCAACCATTAATACACTTCTGTCTCTACAGATTGGCCTATTCTGGATGTTCCATATAAATGAAATCATATAACACGGATTGTAATTGGCTTCTCTGAGCAGAATGTTTTCAAGGTTCATATTGTAGCATATCTCAGGGCTTCCTTCCTTTTTATTATCAAGTAATGTTATCCAATAACATACCATGGTTTGTTTATCCATTCATCAGTTCATGGGCATTGGGGAAACTTTCACTATTATGAATAACATTGCTATGGATATTCACAAGCACTGTTTTTTGTGTGGATATACAATTCCTTTTGGGTATATACTCCTAGGAATAAAACTGATGGGTCATATGGTAGCTATGCTTAACTCTTTGAGAAATAGCCAACTCTTGCATACTACCTATACCATTTCACATTCCCACCAACCACATTCAAAGGTTCAAATTTCTCCACATCCTCTTCAAAACTTACGATCTTTCTTTTTGGTTACAGCCATCCTAGTATGAGTGTGAAGTAGTATCTCAGTATGACTTTGATTTGTATTTCCCTAATGGCTACTGATGTTGAGCACCTTTTCATATGTTTATTGGACATTTCGGGTCTTCTGATTGCTATTTGCACTCAACATTGTTTTGTTTTTAATATATGAAATTTATTGCCAAATTGGTTTCCATACAACACCCAGTGCTCATCCCAAAAGATGCCCTCTTTAATACCCATTACCCACCCTCCCCTCCTTCCCACCCCCCATCAACCCTCAGTTTGTTCTCAGTTTTTAAGAGTCTCTTATCAACATTGTTTTTAAAATCCATCCTTGTCACATGGTTAGAGTTCGTGCATTTCACTGCAGTATTCTATTGTGTGAATATATCATGATTTACTTACCCATTCTCTTATCAGCAGCCATTTTACTTTGTGTTGTTTTGATCTGCTATTGAAAACAATCCTGCTAGTTACTTTCCTTACATAGCTTCTTGTAGATAAAAAATCATATCCTCCACCTTTTATCAACTAAGTAAATGTCTAATAGTGAAAACTGCCTCTGTGTAACATATCAAAAGGAATAACTGGTCAACCTAATAGGCTACCTGCTAAATATAATCCAGCCACCCAGTACTGTCAGTGTGTGATGTGTGCTGAGTATATATATTCGTTATAAATTTTAAAAGCTTGCTAAGAAGAAGGAACATGATATATATATATATATTTTTTTTTTCCTGAATAAAGGGACAGATATATACATATCTACACATAAGTATAAATACAGAAAGTCATACATAAAACCTAAGAGGGAATAGAGTCATCCATGTTCAAGGCAATTGTAAGACTTTTTTTGGTTTGTTTGCTTCTTCTTGTTTTTTTTTTTTTTTTTTTTTTTTTTTTTAAGTTTTGAGCCCTGTAAACTAAGTAAGATATGAATCAATCTGAAAAAGCCTTGATTAGAACTACACACATGACCTAAGGCAAGAAATCCTAGGAGAACAACTTAAGAGACTGGACTTATGCAGGCAGAAGGAAAAAACAAAAACAAAACACTTCCAGTCAGTCAGCATATGAGAACACATGGTTATTTTACGGACAGAGGTAAAGCTGGTCTTCATTACTTCCAAAGAAAAGTAAGAGAAAATGGGACTTTAATTAGATAAGTAAGATTTTAGGTCAAATGTTATGAAAAATTTCCTAACTCTAGTGTTCTGAGATACTAAAATATGTAATCAAGGGATTTGTGGGGTCCTACTGATGTAGGAGGGAAGAGACACAAGAAAGACAATTTGACCAAAGTAAAGTCATTTTGGTTTTAGGATGACCCTTAACCTGAAGGTCAGCAAGTCATAAAAGGAGTCACAAGATCTGACTCAAAGAAAACAACAAGACTTTACTTCCTCAGGCAGTAAAGGCCATATAGATTGGGCATTCCTATACAGTTAGCTAAACAAAACAAAACACAACCAAAACAAACAAAAAGACAACCACAAAAACAAACAAAAAAACTTATAAAATCCTTCATTAGAGGCAAAGAGGGAGGGTTCCTCTTCCCCATCTGAGAAGAGACACTGCTACTTTGTCTATGAACTAGCTCCTTTCTTACTCCTCAACTTAAATCTTTTACCTTTTCTCAAATGGCCTCCTTTTAAATTCTTTCTCATGCAAAGCCAAGAACCCTCTTGGTGAGGGGCATGAGGCCTCCCTTCATGGGGCTTTAGCCCATCCAGCATCATTAGTCCAGTATTTTTTCAAAGGGTAAAAAGATAATTTCTGAGATGACTTAAATTCAACCCTATTCATAGAGAGAGGGGTACATTATGTCAATGACTTTTGATGCCTTTGAGCACTCCTTCCTTTGGAGTATATCATTTAAAAGATTCTGCTTACCAACCAGTATTTTTTAAGTAATAATTTCACCCACTGCTTTTTAATTAGAGACATACAGAAATTTCCACCAGGACATGAGCCAAAATAAGCATGCATAAATATGTTCTAGATGTTTTCTAGACAAAAAGTAAAATCAATATCCCTCTATACTATGAACAGAATAAATCAAGTAAAACATATTTGTGGAATAGAATACTATACTGCAATAAGAAGGAACCATCGATCAATCTACCAACATGGATAAATCTCAACTTATAAGAAAAAGAACACATTACAGAATGTATCTGTAGGATTCCATGTTCATAAAATTTTATAAAGCATAGGCATAAAGCAATGTAATAAATATTACTCACAAGTACATAAATGTATGCTAAGATATAAAAATAAAATATAAGGATATTAAATTATCAAGAGGAGCTGTGGCTGGGAAAATAGAGAAAGATTATGGAAAGAGGTATGAAAGAAAAAGTACTTTGATTTTATCTATACTGTTTATTTCTTGTGTTAAAAATATACCAAGAAGGGGTGCCTGGATGGCTCAGTTGGCTGAGCATCTGAGTCTTGATTTCAGCTTAGGTCACGATAACAGGGTTGCAGGATCAAGCCCCCCATCTGGCTCCACACTGAGCGTGAAGTCTGCTCAAGATTCTCTCTCTCTCTCTGTTTCACCCTCTCTCTGCCCCCTCCCTGACTCAGGTATTCTCTCTTAAAAAAAAATACCAAGTAGATACAGAAAAAGAGTATCACTTCACAATAAATAATAATTAAAAATAACCAGGGTTAAAGATAGGTATATGTGGTTTTTTTACTGTACTTTTTTAAATTGTCAGACAACAAATAATCAGAATCTCTGATTAATCCATTATTTCCAACATAACCCAACTGAATTTCAAAAGTTCCAGCCCAAATCAGAAAAATGTGTTATGAATAAATGCACATTTTTTCATTAGGCATTGTGAAATGCTGGAAATAGTGGGCTTTCCCCAACTGCTCTGTAACCCTGTGGCATCCCAGGTTTAAGTCAAGGAGGTGGCAACAGCTTGCTGAAATATCTTATAGTTCTAGAACAGCACAGGTATAGTGTGCTGAGTGACATGAGTGCATGAGTGTCTGAGTAGACAGACCTTCCTAATCTCATTTCCCTCCCTTTACAAATGGAAGCAAACAGGGTACCGGGATGGCGCAGTGGGTTAAGCCTTCAACTCTTGATTTCGGCTCAGGTCATGATCTCATGGTTCATGAGTTTGAGCCCATCAGGCTCAGCACTGACAGCATGGAGCCTACTTGGGATTCACTCTTTCCCTCTCTCTCTGCCCCTCCCCTGCTTTCTTCCAAAATAAATACGTAAACATTAAAAAAAATAAAATAAAAATAAAATGAAACAACAAAAACACCACTTATTTTAAATTAATCCTCCATGTTAAGATTTGCTTTGTTGAAGAACCACCATGCCACTGGCAGGAACCAGTTCCTACTTTTCCATTCTTCTCTACCCATACATCTGGTTCCCAAATTCTTTGACCAAGACTGCACGACAGTCTAGTTGTTCAATCAACCTTCCAGCTGTCCTGGTCAGAGAAATCAAAGAGAGGCACATTCCCGAAGATAGGGCAGAAACAGTTGGTTTTTGGGGAGAAGAGAAGGCAAAGTCTTGAAAAAGAAGGTAACGAGAGGGAACAAAATCGATCAGCTACAAACATTCTAATCCTAATGTTTTTAAATTATTGTATTGAAATAATCCTAAAGGCAGAGAAGAACATAGATCTCTTATGAGCATCACAGATCTCTTATGAGCAAACCATGTGACCACATACAAGGCATTTTTTTGCTATCAACTATTTCATCTTAACATCCAGGTAAATTTTGAATTTTATGATATATCTAGTTAATGAAAACAAAACAAAACAAAATGACCCCATATATGCAAGTAAAATTAACACTCCAAAAGGATGTTGCATGTGGATTCCTTGTACATTTGCACACTGTCTGGACCCAGAATGATACAGCTCTCCTTGAGAAGCACAACGTAGGGAAGCAAAGATATTCGCTGATTTGTGCCCTAAGAAGGAGGAGCTCAGAGGTGAGCCTGGAGGGAAAGGTCTGGGAAGGTACATCTGGGAGGGAACACAGAGAGAAGGAAAGCTAAGGATGTATGGTCAGCTCTTCCATTCCGTGTCTTGGGTACACCTAGTGTGAATGTTGTTGTGCTTCCATCAGTTGACAACATGACACAAGGACAGATTATGATCAGCACCAGCTTCTAGCAGTTTGGTGAAGCCCTCAGCACACTGGGGTGGCTCTGCCAGGGGTGGACCAACACCAAACGACAAGCCAGGTGACACTAATGAGCTATGCAAAGCATAAACATCCTGTACAAACTGGGAGCAGGTTTTCAGAAGAAAATACACACAACTCAGCTTGAAGCGAGGTTATCATGTCCATGTCAACAACCTAACGAAATGCTCTTAATAATAGAATCTGTCTTATTGTAGATTTGTACGCAATCGATGGAAATAAAAAAATAGAAGCGGAAAGATTCCATAAACAAGGTCTATGAAGTGATCTGAGTTCACAAAGTAAGGCATTTTTTCCAGCTGCATGCTTCATAGAAGTATTTTTGGAAAGAGCAGAATTTGTCTTAAGTCATAATGGGTATTTAAAACTTAAATTTGATAAATAGGACGAGAAACAACAACTAAAGTATGGCAATTTGGGTCATTTGCAAGGAATATGCAGGAAACAACTGTTGGGTTTGACTGGCTTGTAAGATACAGAGGATAGGGGAAAATAAGATAGAAAATCCAAATCAGGGTCTCATTATCCAGGGACAGTCAGCCGACGAATGTGAGCCCTTCCTCTGAGTTAACTGAACAATCCTGATACAGCACGGTAAAATCCATGCTTCAGAAAAATTCTTCTGACAGCAGCGATATTATTATTACTTACAATGTCCATAAAGTGTTTGAAGAAACAAGGGAAAAACAGTTTTATATTTATTCTGACAGTTTAAAAGGTTGCTGCCATTATGCATGGATTTTTGAAATCTGTTTTTGTTGATTGCACAGACTATGCTGGCTATATACCTAACAAACTACGCAGGAATATAAAACTCAATGGACACAGTCAATTACATGAACCCGAAATCAAATGACAATTTCATTTGTACCCATGCACCACTGCTTCTCTTTGGTTCCATTTACCAGGAAGATGAATAACAATAATTTCAGGCAATTAATTCAGATCTTTGGCAAGGCCACGGGAGTTTTGCTGAATACAAGAATACAACGCAAAAGAAGAAAAACATCTGCTGCCATGCAGCCAGTTGAGAAAGTGCGCACAAACACACGTACGTTTCTATCCCTGAAACTAGTCTTTTGGAAATTGCCCCAACCACCAGAAATCCCTCCACAGCTCCACAGAAGCCTTAGCAAGCTGGACCCTGATATCAGGTTAGTAGTTTCATTAGGGACCTCTCACTTCCAAAGGATCCACAGTATAAACTTTCAGAGCCGGCAACATAATCCTTCTCATCAAATATTTGGGCGACAGGTGGAAAATTGTTCTGCCAGCTGAAGAAGACAAAATCCATTCCTTCTGGCAATTTTCTGCAATGAAAACTCCAGAAATGAATGTGCAATAACTTGTGGAAATAAATTTCAAATATTATCACACAAAAGCAGTGTGCTCACAATCTCTAACTGTAAACTAACTCCTGCTTATCTGAATTTTTAAAATGTTGATTTCTCTTTGTGTTTGAATTGCCACTAAGGAAAGAGAGAATATTTCCAGACATAAAGAGCCAAGGAAACGCTCAATTCGAACAAAGTAAAGCCACGTTAAAAGCTGTAAGGGGTTTGTGGCATCTCTGAGGTCTGGATGCAAAGGACAAAAAGACCATTTTCTGCCATCACCTCATTCCTAGAAACTGTGAGATTATCCCCTCAGATTAGAACACTGTACACAAGCCAGCCTGCTTTGTTGGGCTTTGACTCTTTCTGGTTGATTAGAGTGACTTCCTTCTGCTCTGGGAGGCAGAGATAGATCACACGCATCCTGATAATGTTTCTTTTAAAGATTTCCCTCAAAAGCCCTCATTTGCTCACTCCCTAACTAGAGAAGAGCCTGGCAGACGGGTATGTGATGGCATGGGGGGGCTAAACGGGTTTGCAGCCAGTTAATGACAGAGAGAGGATTGCAAACAAGCACTGTGTGTCTTCAGTCTTGTGCATGAACTGTTCAACCAGGCTTCCCTGGGTAGGGCTCATGCATGTTAGTTCACGTGGCTGCTAAGAGATAAAATGGATCCAGTTGGATAACAGGAGGGCAATAAGGATTCTACTATTAAAACACTGTACTGAACAACTTAATGTAATCTATTTTCTTTTATTTGGAAGACATTCCCCTCCCTGGACTTTATATCAACGGCTTTTTTATGTGGCTTGTGTTTGTAACGATAACCAATGGATTCCAATTTACTTAGTCGGGACTTTTATGCAATCCACTCAGGAAGTGTATTTTTGTAACAGCTTAAAAATGTTAAAGGATGTGAACAAAATGACCAGTTTAATGCATTATTTGGTTTTAAAAGGCAAACTCTTCTCCCAGATTTTGAAAGAACCTATTTAACAAGCCAACAACTGCCACGTACACGTGATTCAGTCATTCCAAAACAGTATCTGTGATGCCTTCTCAGTGCCAGACACTGTGCTATGAGTGGAATACTCAGTGATCTATGAGGTCAAAATCCTTCCCCTTCAGGTTGACATTCTTGGGAGGAGATAGACAATATATACATTTTTACTGATTTTAAGTGTATAGCATATTTGATGACGGTAATGTGCTAAAGAGAAAAAGAGAGCAGGTAAGAGGGCTTGAAGCTCTTGGGTCAGAGGGAATTGCAACTTAAGATAGCACAGTTAAGGAGGGTTTAGGGAAGCAGAGGAGGTGAGGTAACATACAGATATTTAGCCAAGTATATTTCAAGTACTCAAAACAGCAAGTGCAAAGGTCCTCAGGTGGGAGCATGGCTGCAATACCAGAAGAACCAAAGGAAGCAATAGGGAGCCAGGTGTGCATGGGATGAGGAGGAGATGAAAATAAAGGGCAGAAGGCCCAGCACACACATGGGGCCTTACAGGACATGGGAATCTGAGTCTGAGTGAGGTGATAAACCTTTGGAGTTTCTTGACAAGAGAGGTCGTGATCTCACTTCCTTCTCATCAGTTCAGATATTACCTTTTCTCTGAGGCCTACCTTGACAACTCTATTTTTTTTTTATTTTTTTTTAATGTTTATTTATTTTTGAGAGAGACAGAGACAGAATGCGAGTGGCTTAGGGGAAGAGAGAGAGGAAGACACAGAATCCAAAGCAGGCTCCAGGCTCTGAGCTGTCAGCACAGAGCCCAATGCGGGGCTCAAAACCACGAGCTGTGAGATCATGACCTGAGCTGAAGTCGGATGCTCAACCGACTGAGCCACCCAGGCGCCCCGACATCTCTATTTAATAACAACCTGTGCCGGTCTTCAATCTCAATTCTTCATACTCTAAAATACTCACTTCTTATCCCATCATGCTTTACCCCTTCTAACTTCTTAGATCTTTTTCTAATTTATAATGTATGTGGTTTACTCCGGTCTCCTCTACTAGAAATATCTGATATACCAAGGCGGGGACTTGTATCCAGTTGGCCCACAGATGAATCCCGAGCAGCTCCACAAGTCCCTGGCACTCAGTAGGTGCTCAGTAAGGCGGTGAATCCTGTCAGTTGTTCTGGGTGATGCAAGTAGGTCTTTAAAATGCTAAGAAGGATTTCAGAACAGCTCTTAAAAAACTTCTGTATCTTGAATACTAAAGGGAAAATTGTGAGCAAGTGGGTACTAAAAAGAATAGTTATTTATCACCTTTCTTTATGAGGTAGGAGAAGAGAAAGGGCAGAAGGAGAGAGAGAATCCTTACCTGGAGTAAGTCTCTGGGAGAAGGTAACTAAAATATTTGCCAGTGTTTCTCTTCAAGATTGTTATACCCTCCCAAGTTCAAGAAATTGCTCTTTGTCAGATTATTAGAATTCTATGTAATAATTGGCAAGGGAAGAAATGTAATTTAAATTCTTCTTAGCAAACCTAATTAGTTTTGTTATAGATAATGGTAAAACTTTCTAAGAGCCAACGAGAATGAAGTCAGGTAACTAATGAAGGCAACTGCAGGCCAGATTGCTCTTTTAGTGTCTTAATATATGAAGACAGACCTCCTTCCCGTATTCATTTTTTTTCCCTATGTATGTGTCTTTGGGTAATAGACCTCAGAATGCACGCTAAATCGCAGTACAGTGTAACAAAGACATCAAAACCTAGTCTCAAGTTCAGTAACTTAATGGCTATAAACAGTTTATAGTATTCTTAATTTATACCCTAATTTTAAGCGATCATCTTTTGGGGTGCCTGGGTGGCTCAGTAGGTTAAGCATCTGACTTCTGGCTCAGGTCATGTTGTGGTTCATGGGTATGAGCCCCGCGGTGGGGCTCTGTGCTGACACATCGTGCGGATCCTGCTTTGGATCCTCTGTCTCTCTCTCTCTCTACCCTTCCCCTGCTTGTGCTCACTCACTCTCTCTCTCAAAAATAAATAAACATAAAAAAAAACACATTGGGATGATGATATTTTATCCTGATACACCTCTAAGTTCACCAAGTCAATTAAAAATGTAAATAAGACCAGGGAAGGAAAAAATTTGAAACTAGTGACAAGATTTGTGTTTTTCAAGGACTCCAGAAGACTCCATTCCATATGGAGTCCAAGTATGTCCACTCAGTAATCTAGTTGGAGAGCTCATTAACTGCATGGCTATATGAACGGGAAATTTACCAAATTTTTTAATTTATACTTTATATATGTAATGTGTCATACCCTAGTTGATATCCATTAGTTGATATCAACCCTAGTTGATAACCCCATTATCACCTATGGGGATAAGGTGTTTGGCCAGGTATATTTCCTGGTTAGAATTATAGTAGCTCAGAGCTGGAATAAGATTTAAATATAATCTCATCTCAATATACTTTATTATTTTTTAATACTTATTTTTGCGACAGCACGAGTGATTGAGCAGAGAAAGAGACACAGAATCCCAAGCAGGCTCCAGGCTCCAAGCTGTCAGCACACACAGACTGATCGGGCTCGAACCCACAAACATGAGATCATGACCTGAGCAGAAGTCGGATGCTCAACTGAGCCACTCAGGCGCCCCTCATCTCAACATACTTTAAATGTTTGAACTCTCATCAGCGTATTGTCCATCTCCTGTTGGAGCACATCTGATGATGCAGTCCATCACTGCCTCTGAAGACCATCTCTCTTTCCAATAGCCTGATGCTCAGAAGGTTCTGGCGGTGGCTAAGTGAACCAGCTCTGAGGTCAGATAGCATGGATTCAGATCCCTGCTACCACATACAAGTATGACCTTTAGTAATTAACTCAAACCCTCTGAACCTCCATTTTCTTATAGGTAAAAGAGGGGTAAACACAGAACTTTCTTCCAAGGGTAGTTGTGAAAATTAAGACTTAAACCACAGAAAATGCTGGTTATCGAGTTAACTATATTGAAATCTGCATTGTTGTTATTATTGTCATTAACTTGGTTCTGCACACTGGTCCCGAGCTGCTGAGGGCGAGCTAGAGATCATGTTAATCAGAATTACCCAAGACTTCATTTGGGTATTTTCTTGGCATTTCTTGGGATTTTGTAGAATTTCACGTAGCTAAGTAGAGGGAAAGACCGGATTTCAGTGAAAGAGTCAGTACTCTTGCATTGACCCTAAGACACAATCTAGAAATTTCTTTTGAGGGGGAAAGGCCCTGAAAGCTTGATTTTCCTAAGAGTTGTGAATTCTCTTACAAATGCCGCAAGACCCGGAATTGATTGATTTGGTCTTGTTAGTTGGATTCCAGGTAATGGAGGCTTTGCTCCATAATTGGCCTTTCCCTCAATTAGTCTAAATTAGTAAATTTTACTGTACATTTGTTACTGTCAAGAATGAATTAATAATTTAAGTATGACATTATATAAATACCAGACATTGATTTATTCATGTCATCTTTAGTATCTTTAGCACACATCAATTTTCCTGTTAAGTCCTTCACGGTGACAAGAGCACAGAGCAGGGAAGGTGATCAGGAGAACTTTCATGACACCTATGTAAGCCACAATCAATCAGTCAATCAATCAATAAAAGTTACCCCCAACAAGCCAAAGATCTTTATTCTTCTTAAACATTTTTTTTTTTTTCAAGCCAAAGATCTTTATTCTTCTTAAACATTTTTTTTTTTTTTTTTTTTTTTTTTTTTTTGGAGAGAAAGAGAGGAGAGAGAGAGAGAGAGAGGGAACAATTGGGGTAGGGGCAGAGAGAGAGTGAGACACCAAATCTGAAGCAGACTCTAGGCTCTGAGCTGTCAGCACAGAGCCTGACGTGGGGCTTGAACTCATGAACCATAAGATCACGACCTGAGAGGAAGTGGGACGCTTAACCGACTGAGCCACCCAGGTGCCCCCTAAGCTGAAGATCTTTAAATGGGATCTATGTGGGCCTTGGGTTCCCATCCTGACTGCAGGGACCCTAGTAATCAGTCCCCATTCCTGGACCTCCCTTCTCCCTTCTCTGAGCTGATGCATCTCCCAGGAAGGGCTGAGTCCAGACCTCTCGCCCTTATTGCTACTACCTTGATGTGACAATACATGCACTGTCCCTGATGGAGCCACAAGAAAGAAAACAAGGTGCTCCTCCTGTGATGCTGCTACTCCCCCCTGCCCCAAACTCCATCCACCACATACTACTTCTGGTGTCTACCCAATTTCAGAGTACAGACCTTTATCCTAGGACACAGCAGAAACCATGGGAAGACAGCATGTGCCGGCAACCAGCCACACCTGAATGTGCCAAGTATCAGCTTCTCAGGAGACATGTTGACTCCTGAGGGGCTTATCTATTAAGATGCGATTTATACAATCTGCCTTGAGGAGTGGCAGCCATGCTCCAAGAAGATAAACGAGTTTTACATTTTCATTAGATATTAGCTATTAATAATAAATTCAAACGATTATTTTAAGTTTTGAAAACAGGCTCACGAAATCACACCTGAGCAGGGTGCTCACTTCCATTTTCTGAAGGCGACAGGATTCTGCCAAATACCTCCAGCTCGTTCCTAGATTGCAAACAAACCCCTACATCTTTATTTTCCAGTGCTCCCCCTCTCGGCTCTGCGTAAGCTTATCACCAGCCTGTGTCATTAAGAGGCTTAGTGCTTCAACAGCGTTCTGAGAGACACAGCCCCTACCCTCCTGCCACCTGGCCTTCTGTCAAAATTGGTTTTCTGCCATTGTGTCAGTGCCTTCTCTAGAATCCTCTTTCTGAGGAGAAAGTTGGGAAAGATGTGAAGCCAGTCTCTACTTCCCCGCAGTACTTCAAAGAGGGTGAGGTTTGTCCTTTTGGAGGCCTCACTCTGGACTTGCCTATTTTGTCATGAAAAGAGGAGACCCCAATGTATCAGCCTGGTGCAAACCACCCCTGTCTTTGTTTCCCACTGGTCTCCAGAGAGAAATGCAATCTTTTTCCTTAGAAAATTCCCAGTGCTCTGACAAAGTCAAAATGTCAGGCCCTCAGTAAATGAGGATAATTTAAAAAATTGAAATGATCTAGACCGAGGTCAGAGTTTTCACTTTTCTCCCCAGCTGCATCTGAAAATTTAAATAGAACAGACAAAAGAACCTCCAAAGTCACTGCACTGAGAATGCACTGATGTCTCAACAGTGAGGTGACAGAGTGTCTGGATGACAGGAGGTTCCTAGGTGGCAGTGTCTAACTTTTAAACTGTTCCTACATGCATTCAACCCTTTCATTTCTTAGAAGAACTCTGGGAGTTGAATCAGGACCAGGGAGCGACAGAGCGAGGGCTTCTGACTCTGTGTCCAGCATTGTTCCATTAAACTGGAGCTTTTGCAACCTACTCAGTTCTAAGAGCAAGGTTTCTATGATTTTTCTGGAATCCTCTCTGATCAGTAACCAGGGACCCCTGACAATTACTCCATCTACCATATTCTATCGTCATTGTCCTCCAGCACCTTCGCCATGAAGCCATTCTTAATTACACAGAGCGAAGGGTACACTTCCTTTAATGGAATCAATAGCCACAGTGTTTCACCCACACTGTGGGTCTGTCAACAGGGGCTGATAAGAAGGGAAGCCATGATAGAGATGTGCCCCCAAAGACTTCACCCCTCCAAAACACCTCCAAAACACCCCTCCAAAACACCCCTCCAAAACACTCCAAAAGAGTATGAATTAATATGTCAAACATGACTCTGAAAAGCCAACATGACATTAAATAAATCAGTTAAGGCAATATGGTCCATCTCATTTAGTCCTGGATGGCTGACAACTCTTTTCCAAGATCCCTGACCCACAAAGTCATGTGTGCCCCATTCTGGATTCACAGGTCACTTCCAACTCACAATCCTTAGACGCCTGCAGAGTCACGGGCCCATGCTGGACACACAGCTGCCCTGTTCTGAACACTCCATTTCATAATATCCCCTGCAATGACTTCATCGGTGCTCTCAGACTCCAAAAAGATGTATGTGCGACTCAAAGCAAATAGATCTACGAATCACATTGTAAGGAAGAGTTTTTAAATCATGAGCTTTAGAGTCAAACACTCTAGTTCAAAAACTGGTTCATCATGTTCTAACTGTGTGACCTTCAGCAAACTATTTAAATTTTTGAAGCTCAGATTCTTTGTTTACGATGCTGAATGACTCTACCTGTATCTCTAATGGATACTACTGCTTACTAATGTCTTCCTCCTTTTGAAGAAAAAGCCTATCTAGTCCTCTCCTTAATGATGCCCTGCAATCTCTTACGTCAATCAGGAAAATTCCAAACCATTTGCTTTGCCAGTAATAGGCACAGGAAGCAATTTTGACCATTGAGATATGAATCACAGTATGCTGGGGGACTCTGGGACTTAAAAAGATACACCCAAGAAGAAAGGACCTTTTTTCTTCTACTAGACAATGTTGTGTCTGGATGTGAGGGCTAGAACTACTATAGTGATCTAGTTACCAGTGGTGGAGCCAGCCTGAGGCTGCCCTCAATTCACTGGGGATTACAGAGTATAAAGTTCAAAAGAACTTGGTTGTCTGATATCCTTACTGAACTGCTAAAGTAATACCTTATGTTGCATCAAATAATAAACATCCATATAATTTAAATGATCTAAGTTAGGCCTTTTTTATACCACTTGAAGCTGATTAAAAAAACATAATGACACTATCTAACATCAAGAAATTTCTCAGTGTCAAGTATTATTTGAAACACTTCACTATATTAACTTATCTCAATGATCCTCTGGATCTGAGGAAACAGCACAGACAGGTTACATAACCTGTTCCGTTCACCCAATGGGGGAGCAGAAAATCAGGCATTTGAGCACAGACAGGTCTGGGTCCAGAGCCAACACTGTGAAAACCTCTTCCCCAACTTGTATACACTATGTCATAAGGGGTAACAGACTTAGTGTTAAAAATAAATCCGCCTAGACCATTCTTAATGTAAAGCTGAAGGATTTCAAATATGTGGCTAATTTTGTAATAACAACGATATGTTCCATTTGCGTCCTATACTATCAGGCAACTAGCTACTCCCCCACTGGAATTGCATATTCTTGTCCCCTTAGGATTTGTATTTTTGAGTTTATTATTCACACTGACCCTCACCACGAACCGCCCAATGGTATAAGGATGGCCTACATCCCTATCCTACAGCTGGTCTCAAATTAGCCCAACTTAACACCTGATTCTCAAGGCTAACTTCCCTTCCATCACAAGCTTCCAATACTGCGTGCCCCTCCTCAGACCCCCATGTTATTTCTTCAACACCCGATTCTACTTCTTCAAGCCAGCCTACCAGAGTAGCTTCTGACATTCAGTTGTACTGGGATCCTTCTTTTTCCCCAAATCTTCGAAGTATTCCTGTAACTTGCTGACATCCTTACCCATTGTTCCCAATTTGATCCAAATCACCCTCAGCAAGCTCATACCATCAAAGAGTACCCAGTCCAGAACCATGGTTCCTTTATCATTCTGGCATGTGGGGATGTCTGTCCTAGTCGTTCCTCCATTTACAGAGGGAACCTGAGGGTTGAGACAGGTTGTTGGGCAGTGAAAAACAAAGATGGATTCTGTTTTCCTATAAGGGAAAAAGCCATCATAGAACCACCATTACCAAATGAGGGACTTTTGAGAACTCAGATGTCTGAGTCCTACACCAGACTTTACACAAGGCTTTTAGAGACAAGGCTCAAGGATATGCATTTTAAACCATTCCCCAGAACATTGTGATGCACATTAAAATCTGGGACTCTATCATAATGGCCAGAAAGAACAAAGGAGCCAACAAAGTAGAGGGTTTGAATGGTGTGTAAACACTCTAAGATAGTAAGATACTTATTTAAGCCTGGGGCAAACCTGTCTTCCTTCTTTTGTTCTCACGCAATCAACGAACTACATCCCACTTAGACATTTCTGCACTCTTTCACAAGTAGATTGATAGTTCCCTAGCTGTATTTACAGGGACTCTGTCTAATACTTCTTTGTATTCCCAAAGTGGCTTGAATACAAAGAGCTGACACTGAAAAAGCACTCATGGCAGGCAATGCCTAAGCACTCGTGTGTATGAACTCTCCACAGTGCTCTTCCTTCCACACTGCAAAGATAAAACCAGAAAGGTTACATAACGTGCCTAAGGTCGCACAGTTGATCGCGCCTGATCCAAGATTCGATCCTGGCCCTGTGGTTCCAGAGTCAGTGACCTTTAACAACAGTACTTCAATGCCAGAACGAAGTGACAAGTTATTAGTAATTATTGCCTCACTCCAGCCAGAAAGTCCCAAGAATGTGACACTCCCTCTCTCTAAACTCAATCTCCTACTTTCCCCCAACTGGGATACCCCCATACCTTCCTTATCTTCCTGCCTCTCACTCATCCTTTAAGACCCATTGTAAATTAAGGTCAGCCAAACATGGCAACCATTTCATGGGTTCAAATCATAGGAGATAATATTCCCTACTTTATAGGTTTCTTGAAATTGAAATGATATGTAAATGGTAATAAGCACTGGGCCAGCACACAGCTAGCATGCATAGCAGGTAGCTATATTTAATGTTCTTCTCACTGTCCCACTCGCTTTCTTTAGATCTTAAGATAGCACGAGACACAAGGAGGCACTTTTAATATACACTCTTCCAGGGTGATGATTCAGAGGGAGGGAGGAACACCAGGGGTGAGAGTGGGAATAAAAATTCTAACTCCCTTCCTATTAAGAAAACTTCCCGCACAGCTTTTAAGCATTTTAATTAACAAAAACTCATGCTCTCCTTACTCTTAATTTCTCCATAAGTGAATACAACTGTAGCACAGAGAGTGAACTATGCAGAGTTTTGGGGGGGGGGGGGTCAAATCCTATCTGACACTTGCCAGCTTGTGATCTTGGGCAAGTCATTTTACCTAGATGTGAAGGCTGGTACCAATAATGCCTCTGAGTCCTGGACTTGCCACAGTATTAGCTGTGTGAATTTGGGGAATGCTGCAAATGCAAATCACAGGAGAATGTTGTTGTTTTTTTTAAAGTTTATTTATTTTGAGAGTGAGAGGCAGAAAGAGAATCCCAAGCAGGCTCCACTGTCAGCACAGAGCCCAACAAGGGGCTCGATCTCATGAACCCTGAGATTGTGACCTGAGCCAGAATCAAGAGTTGGATGCTTAACCTACTGAACCACCCAGGCATCCCACCTGGTAATGCTGTTAAAATGTAGGCTCTGATTAAGTCATTTGGGGGAAAGGTACGGCATATTGTATTTCTAACAAATTCTGAAGTGATACTGAAGCTCGTGGCTTATGGACCACGCTTTGAGAAGCACAGTTTCCTTGTCTCTTAAAATATAAATTGAAAATAGCAGTATCTAAAAAAAGTAGCAGTGTTTACATCACAGAGTCTTCTTGAGGATTAAATGAGAAAATCCATATAAAGTACTTAGTACACAGTCTTAGAAAGCACTAGAGGGCCCTTTGAGATACTATATGTTAATAAAAGCTAGTTATTAAATATCAGGACTGAAGTTCAGTGAGCTTTCATCCAGGGTAGTAAGGACAGCCCTGAAACCTGAGCCTGCTCACAGATAGCCAAAACAACTCTGCTTGCTTCTGCATAGTACCTGTTCTTATATTAGAGAGGACTCTGGCCAGTAGGAAGGATAACTTTTTGGGCAGCCCTCATCTCTAAGTTCACCCCACCCTGTTCTGTGTGTGCTTGAGGTAAGCTCTTCTAGGAGGTGCTTACCCGTAGGGAGACTGTGCAGAAATTAAGAGGGGGGTAACTTTCCGTAAACCATGTCGATAATTGGCTCCAGGAGACAAACACATTTATATCTACCAAAGAGGACTAATACGCTCATAAAACCTTAGAGGTAGGGGCACCTGGGTGGCTCAGTCGGTTAAGCGGCCGACTTCGGCTCAGGTCATGATCTCGCGGTCTGTGGGTTCAAGCCCCGCGTCGGGCTCTGTGCTGACAGCTCAGAGCCTGGAGCCTGTTTCAGATTCTGTGTCTCCCTCTCTCTGACCCTCCCCTGTTCATGCTCTATCTCTCCCTGTTTCAAAAATAAATAAAACGTTTATAAAAAAAACAAAAAACAAAAAACCTTAGTGGTAGCTGAAAAGTAGCGTCATCACAATGCAGTTTCTTCTGCATTTTAAATTCTCATTTTTACATATAAAATACATACACACCACACAAATTTTAAATATTAAGTAGAATGCAAGTTATAACAACACCTACCACACTTATTTAATGCAGAGATTAAGAAAGGAAACCACATGTGGGGTGCCTGGGTGGCTCAGCTGGTTGGGCATCCGACTCTTGGTTTCGGCTCAGGTCATGATCTCATGGTTTTGTGGGTTCGAGCCCCATATGGGGCTCTGTGCTGGCGGGGTAGAGCCTACTTGGGATTCTCTCTCTCCCTCTCTCTCTCTGTGCCTCCCCCACTCACACTGTCTCAATCTCTCTCAAACTAAATAAACTTAAAAAAAAAAGGAAACCATATTGAATAAACATGAATTAGTCCCTCAAACACACACAAAGCTTTATTTGTTAATACATCAAATAAAGCAGAAGATAGTTATTTGCTCACAGGTAAAATGAAAGAGCAGGAAGTATATAAGCCTCAAGGAAATCTGTATTCATTAAATATGATCTCATGATGGTAAGACAGGTAATTCAATGGGGGTAATTACTAAGTGTGGGGTAATGTAATCTAAATAATTATTTCAATTCTGAATGAGAGAGCAGTGATTTTAAACTTGTGTTTCTTCCTTCCTGTCTTTTTTTTTTTTTTTTTTTTTTTTTTAAGATGCTAACTACTCAGAACTAGAGAGGTTTCCTGGCATGCTTGGTTTACAGAATCTGTCCACCTGCCCTTGCACAGAGACATCAACAACCCCAGAAAGACAGATGCCAAAGTTAGGCTTTGGCTCTGGGTAACTTGAGAACATTTCCCAGAAGCCTTTTCTCTCCCTCCCAGCACTGACTGGGTCCCGGGTGATTTGCACATGAGAGCTCTCTTCCTGCTTTCTTAGGATGCTTTGTACAGAAACCTAACAGAAAACAGCCACCAGCACAAAAGCCAGACCTAGGGGACTAGCAAGCTCTAGGCTGGCCACTTTAGTCTGTTTTTGCTTTTAACCTTGGTCAGGAAGCACCTGGAAGTGATGGAATTCTTATGAGAATTTATTTCTGACACTAAAGCCTCTCTATACAGAGAGGCTTCTATCGACTGCCCTGGTGATCACATTTTGTGACCTGTGTGAACCTTTCCACAGAGCACTCTCATGGCTGACTGTCCATCTGTTTTTGATCATCAGACATCAGATTTTTACTTAGCACCTACTATACATCAGGGAATGTGCCAGGCAGTGGTGCACAACTCGGACACATTCCCTGATGTCACCAGGCTCACAGTGCACCCAGAGAGGAACGGCTAAGAACTGTGGTATTCTAAATGCCTAAAGAAACCTTCCTTGCTACTTTTTCTTCACTTATTGCCTTATAATTTTACTTAATAATTATAACAGTTTTATGAACCCCTATTACAGGATAGTTTTGGTTATACTTTTAACCAATTAAAAAATTATGTTTATTTTTTGAAAGAGAGCGAGACAGCGAGAGCTAGCAAACCGGGGAGGGGCATAAAAAGAGGGAGGGGGACATCCCAAACAGGCTCTAAGCTGAGCGGGGCTTGAAATCACGAGCTGTGAGATCACGACCTGAGCTTAACCAACTGAGCCACCCAGGTGCCCCTTAACCAATTTCTTAAATGTCACATTTACCCACACCCACCCCTCAGAGTGGACAACATCTTGTGAGTTTCCCAATGATCTGGCCTAATCTATTGCCCTAATATTCATTCATATGCATGCAATTAACCCCACTCCTTACTGATCATCCATGGTTTGCAAAGCCTCAGGAGAACTAGCCCTCAAGATGTTCACAGTCTAGTAGGCAAGGTGGAAACGCTCCCAGGGCACATGATTTGATGTGTACTATAACGGCAAGCTCAGAAAAGAGATGTCAAATGGACTTTCCAGAGGAGGAAATACTTAAGTCATTGTACACACAGCTTGACTAGTCACTTAGGAAGTTAACAGAAGCGTTTAACATAAGCCTAGCAGAGTCAGTAAAAGAGGTAAAAACCAATCTCCTTGAAAACTAAGTAAAAGTAATAGAATATATGACTTGATGCCATTCAAATATGAAATAAATTATCTAAAATGAAACGTGATGGTACCAATTTGTTTTTGTTGCTGGTGGATGCTGTCTAGGGTTTGAGTGGGGATAAGGTAACATTTACCCATTCCCAGTGTGATATTTTCACTTGCACAAAATCTGATGAGAATATCCGATGTTTTCCATTTCTAGCATGAACATTAACGTTGAGGGGGGGTGGTGAGATATCTGAATGTGCATGAGTCATGGAGGTTTTTCTGTATCATGCAATGTTCCAACTAATGAGCAATAAACAAGAAGCAAGATAGGGCATTACCCATTACAGATTAATGATGCCCTGCTTGGAAATAAAGATGGGCCTCTTTTTAAAATTTTTTTTTTAATGTTTATTTTTGAGAGAGAGAGAGCACAGAGGAGAGGCAGAGAAAGATGGAGACACAGAATCCAAAGCAGGCTCCAGGCTCTGAGCTGTTAGCACAGAGCCCAACGTGGGGCCCAAACTCACAAACTATGAGATCATGACCTGAGCTGAAGCTGGATGCTTAACCAATTGAGCCACCCAGGTGCCCCAAAGATGGGCCTTTTTTATGTGCCTTACAAAAAGCCTGTAACATCTCCCCTACCTCCCCCTCCCTCCCTCCAAGCTGCCCTACTCAAAAGCCTTCCAACATTAAAACCAGAACCTTCAAGGGCTATTCAATAAGTTCCTCAAAAATTGCTTCCTGTGGCTCAATGAAGCTGGACCAGGCATAATTAAAATTTATTTACAACATTTGTTTAAAAGTCTTGGCCCCAGAGAACAAAGTTTTCCCAACAAGAGAACCTGATGCAGTCACTGAATCACGTGTGGTCTTCCTGGTGGGAAGATTTCTGCCATTTTGGTCAATTAAGTTATAATGAATCAAAGAGACAAATGTCCATGAGGGAGAACTAACCCAGAGCAGGGCTACCACTCCATCTTACACAGAGGAGGGGACTAAATAAACCAAGATTCCTCCCAAGTGCAATTACTGACCTAAGGTAGATGCTTATAAGGCCTCTGGTCTGAACTGTTTGCTAACGCATGGACTTACAAACTGGCAGGAGGACAGGAATAAATGAAACTGAATCTTGCTCCCCGTCATAATTGCACCTGTGGTGTGCTGTGTATTCTTAGCTGGAGAAACATTTCATTTACTGAAGCTATTGGTCTGAACCAATCCCCAAGCTCTTCCCTCAACTTGATTTGCAGATCAATTGTTGTGATTAAAGTGCAGAGATTCCAAGGAGCCAACTGCTGATTCAAACGTTAGAGGTGCTTACCGCAGTGTTATTCGCATCCTGCTTTGGACTATGCTGGTAGAGTTCCTGTTTCCAAGCAAAGAAATTTCAAAAAATTGCTGAATGCTTGAAAGCCAATGTTAGGGAGCAGGATCTACCCAGGGAAAGAAAGAAGGGCATAGGGACTGAAAGTCATGGAAATATATAGGGTAAGTTCTGAAAAACTCTGCTCTTGTCAGCTATATAGGGTTCGAATGTTCCATATAGTGATGATGAGTTTCGACCTAATGAAGCCAAGTTTGTGGCTCCTCTATACACATGGCTATGTGATCATGCCTCATGACTAAATCCAGCCAACCACCCCTAAGGAAACAGGCCAGCCATATCAACATAAAGGTATCAACAGGGTGGCAACAGAAGTCCTAAACCCAACCATAAATCTACTCACAGCTCTACCCCCAGTCCTACATTTTCAACCTGGTGTATTGGAAGGCCATCCATCTTCCCTTTCCTGCAAGTATGCCTTTGATCCTATTCTTCCACTTTCCTAGGAGGCTCACCTACCATGTTGCCTTTCTTTCTTACACACAGCTTTTCAGTTTTCCTGCACTGATTCTCCTGGTCAATATTTAGTTGCACTAAAATCTCTATCATGTTACCAAAACACAGTATTCAGATCTATCTTCCAGTATCTTTCTTCTCCTTCACAAAAGGTGGCCCTACACTCATTTTTCCTTGTAACCCAACCTTTAACCTACTCAAACCAAAATCATCCAATCCACATAACTCTCACCAACATCACCAATGGCTTTCATGACAATCAACGAATGGAAATTTTCAGCACCCAACTTAAGTGACATACCTGTATCATTTGACACATTTAACGACTCCCTTGTCCTAGAAATGTTCTCATCACTTTGCTGTTGTCCTCTTATCTCAAAGAATATTTCCTCTTGGTTTCTTTCAAATTCATCCTATACTCAACTATTAACATGTTGGACTCCCCAAGGTCCAGTCCTAGGCCACTTTTTTTTTTCTTTTTTTCTTTTGCTTTTTAATCCATGCTCAGAGTTTTGATTACCATCTATAAATTAGATAATCCCATTGGATATCTAAGAGGCACCTTACTCTTGATATATCTAAAACCTAACTCATCACCTCTCCCTTCTTCACTGTCGATCCTGTCTCTATTCTGGTGCTACCTCTATAAAAGAAAGGACCCACTAGGTTTCAAACTGCATGGGTAAACTACAACATAGATGCTCCTCAAATATACTGTTGAGTAAAAAAAGCCAGACAGAAACACACTGTGTGGTTCCATTGATATGAAATGTCCAGAAAAGGCAAGTCTATAAAGGACAAAAGTAGATTAGCTGTTGCCTTGGGGCGCCTGGATGGCTCAGTAGGTTAAGCATCTGACTCTTGGTTTCAGCTCAGGTCATGATCTCAAGGTTTTTGAGTTCGAGCCCCACATCAGGCTCCATGCTGACAGTGGGGAGCCTACTTGGGACTCTCTATCTCTTTCTCTGCCCCTCTCCTGCTCATTCTCTCTTTCTCTCTCTCTCTCTTAAAATAAATAAACTTAAAAAAAAAAAAAAGGCTAGCTGTTGCCTCAGGCTAGAGATGGGAATGGGCTAAAATGGGACTAAAAATGGGCTTGAGTTCCTTTTTTAGGGTGATGAAAGCATTTTAAAATTAGACTGAATAAAATGACAGTTGCCGGAGAAGAGCGGGGAATAGGGGGTTGGGCAAAATAGGTGAAGGGGAAAGAGAGATCCAGGCTTCCAGTTATGGAATGAGTAAGTCACGAGAATAAAAGGCAGAGCATAGAAAATATAGTCGGTGGTACTGTCATAGTGCTGTATGGGGTGGGAGACAGTTACACTGCGGTTAGCCTAGCTTAACGTACAGAGAAACTGAATCACTGTTGTATACCTGAAACTAATGTGACATTGTGTATCAATGATACTCAATTTTTTAAAACTATACTGTGATGTTGGCAATAGAACTCTACAACTATGCTAAAATCTACAGAGTTGTACATTTAAAAATGGGTGAATTTTGTGGTGTGTCAATTGATTCACAATGAAATAGTTTTCAAAAATCACATAGATAGGAGTCATGCTGATTCCCTCCCTCCTCTCTCTCATCTCTATTTTCAACCTATTCCTAAGTTCTGCCAATAAGACTACCAAAATATCTCAATTCACCCAACTTTTTGCTCTGCTTTAAAGTAGCACCATGTTAGGCACCTGGGTAGCTCAGTTGGTTAAGCGTCCAACTTTGGTTCTGGTCGTGATCTTGCATTTCATGAGTTTGAGCCCCGCATCAGGCTGTATGCTGACTGCATAGAGCCTGGTTCAGATCCTCAGTCTCCCTCTCTCTCTGCCCCTCTCCTCCTCTTCTCTTCTCTTCTCTTCTCTTCTCTTCTCTTCTCTTCTCTTCTCTTCTCTCTCTCTCTCAAAAATAAACAAACATTAAAAAATAAATAGATAAAATAGCATCATCTTTCTGGAAAGCAACAGCTTTCACCATTGTGCCCATCAGCTCTGGTACCCACAACATACTCTTCTCCACACTTCAGCCAGAAAGATCTTTTCTGCTTAAAAACCCTTTATTGGGTTCCAAAAGTCTTTACATCAACTCCACATTCCTAAATTAACATAAAAGACCCAGCATGACTGGCCTGCTGACCCCCTCACCCATCCCTCCCTCCCCACACCTCTCCTGGGTCAGTGACATTCTCACCTACAACCCTCTTCCACCCCATCTTCACCTGCTCCATTTCTATTCCCCCTTGGGTGGGAGCCCAAGAATCAGCATGAGGGGAATGACCCTGACCCCGCAGCCTAAATCTGCCCCATTGGCTATTGGTCTCATAGAACAACAATTCTTGCCTTCAGAAAAACACAGTTTGTAACTAAACCTTCACCACCATGATGACTCGGGTTAATAACCGCCCTTCCTTCCACCCATGTAAGTTGCACAAGCAAAGAATGCATGTGCTTCTGCCCTTTTGCCCATCTTCAGCACCTGGACTGGTACCTGACTGTAAATAATTCTCCAGAGGCTCCTGGGTGGCTCAGTTGTTTAAGCGACTCACTCTTGATTTTGGCTCACGTCATGATCTCACCATTCGTGAGACAGAGTCCCACTTAAGGCTCTTCACTGACAGTGCAGAACCTGCTTGGTATTCTCTCTCCTCTCCTCTCTCTCTGCCCCTCCCCTGCTCGCTCACTCCCTCTCTCTCTCTGTCTGTCTCTCTCTCTGTCAAAAATAAATAAATAGGGGCATCTGGGTGGCTCAGTTGGTTAAGCATCTAACTTTGGCTCAGATCTCACAGTTTGTGAGTTCGAGCCCCGCATCGGGCTCTGTGCTGATAGTTCAGAGCCTGGCGCCTGCTTCGGATTCTGTGTCTCCCTCTCTCTCTGCCCCTCCCTCACTCATGCTCTCTCTCTGTCTCAAAATAAACAAAACATTAAAAAAGTAAATAAATAAATAAACTTAAAATAACAAATAAATAAATAAACATTGTTCAAAGAATAACTCCTCTGCTGGGAAGAGTTAATAGCAATGCCTTTTATGAAGGAATATTAAATTCCTTTCTTGATGGGCCAAAGGATAGGAGATTGTTGCTGTTATTTAGTATTAAATTTTCACACAGACATACACACACAGTCTTTAATATACCTGGGAAATAACCTAGCATCCTTTTCTCCACTGTACCCAGGTAAACTGAGGACTGAAATGAACAAGCTGGCTGGTCTCTGAGCTCCCAGGGGAGCAGCCAGAATGCAAATATGGCAAAGTTCTACCTCCTTAAAGATCAGGCAGAAATTATTACAAAGCTTGTTTCAGAATCATGGCTTTTCTCCTATAGAAGGAGCCTCTGCCAGCCAAATAGAAATGTCCACACTCCTCCAAAATTTTGCTGGGGAAAAAAAAAATGTTTTGACATCCTCTCCTTATCTCTGCATACACTGACTTCTCCCTGCACCTCTGCTCTGAGCTATGACAGCACCTACGGCAAGTCCAGATTCTTCAGTCTCTCTGGCTTTTTCCTGTGATTGAAAATAAGCTCCCAACCATCACTTGGCAATAAGGTTAGCTGTCAGGTGTCCGGTCCCACCCCATCACTCCTTTGTAAGCTCCAAGACTCACTAGAGCCCCTCTCCTGCGTATCATTCCTTAATCCAAACCCAGAACCCTAAAGACCATGCCTAGGGGAAATAAATCTGAAACTGTGGGTAAAAAAGGTGTTAAAATGAGATTTCTAAAGCAGGGCAAAGGAAAGTCCCTTTTTGTAAAACAGAATTGGGGCACCTGGCTGACTCAGTTGGTAGAGCCATGTGACTCTTGATCTCAGGGTTGTGAGCTCAAGCCCCATGTTGGGTGTAGAGATTACTTGAAAAAAATAATAACATCTTAAAAATATATATGTAAAACAATTAAAATGCACTTGAACTAAATCACAAAAATGATAACTGACAATTTTTGATGTAGATGGGGACAAATTTCTCATCTGTCACAATTATTCTGGACAATTGCATCTGAATAAATATTCCAAACATTTGACTCAACTTATGCAAGGCACACACTTTAAAAATTAGAATTCTACCAGTGTGTACAAATAGTTTGAATAGCCAACAATTGAATGGAGAGTAGGGCTTTTCATAAATGGTCACCATCTATCTGTAATTCTTAGGAAATCAATTCTTTCTAGAGGTTATAGATTTTCTATCTGTAACATGAGTATAATAATACTTGGCTTTCACACACAGGATTTCCTAAACAGTATCAAAAATACTGCAGTAAAAGTAAAGGTTCTAGGGTTAGGAAAGATGTTATTATATTATCATACTTCTGTTAAGGTTAATTATCCTAAGATGTCCCCAAAAGTTCATTATAATGCAAAACACTGTTTAATACATTATTTCATTTTCTTCAGAAACATTTTGCACTATGCACTTAGGAACTGTTCTGCAGAGATGGTAAAGATTTAATCAGACACTCCATTACTGCAAGTTAAACATAAAATGATGCAGTTTAACTAAAGCACTAAGTGCCAATAATCTCACAGAGAAGGTAGTTTGTGTATTTGTATAGTGTTTGGGACAAGGAGAGCCAACTAAAAGGAAAGTGTAAACATTCAGAAGAGACAAGCATGATGGGTAAACATTTAGAAGGGACAAGCATGATGGGTAAATATTTAGAAGAGTCAAGCAAAGGGGCGCCTGGGTGGCTCAGTCAGTTAAGCGTCCAACTTTGGCTCAGGTCAGGATCTCATGAATCATGGGTTCAAGCCCCACATTGGGCTCTGCACTGACAGCTCAGAGCCTGGAGCCTGCTTTGGATTCTGCATCTCCCTCTCTCTGCCCCTACTCAGCTTGTGCTTGCTTGCACGCGCTCTCTCTCTCGCTCTCTCTCTCTCTCAAAAATAAATAAAAATTTTTAAAAAATGGAGACAAGCATGACAGGACAATGAGAAAGATCATGCTGAGAATTTGACTCTTCAGTTGGCATCCATTTTATCAAAGGGATCCATCTACTAGTAAAAGACGGTTTAAGCCCTCTCTCCTTATGCTCAAATGTTAGTCATCTCAAAATTATGAAAAATAAAATTAATTTAAAAATATTTTCAAAGACGTTCTATTTGCTTAAGAGAAAAATCCACCTATCAATTTCAGTAACTTTCTCCTGTACATATTTTAGTAAAGCCTAGAAATGCAAAGTCTCCTGCTCATAGAAATATTGTGGGCAGTTTTTTAATTAAAGAAAATAAAGTATCCATTAAAACCCATTATAAAGCATGCTACAAACCAAACTTTACATCGAAACCTCAATATTCTCTTTAATTCAAACAATTTCAGATACTCAATATTAGATTTGTTTTCTTTCATATTTATAACAGCAACTGTTTTGTTTTAATCCCATTTCTGGGTTTGGATTTTTTTTGATGGTTCACTTTTTTTTAATTCCATGATCTAAACAACCTAAAGCTCCCTTTATATTATGTGCCGACTGGAAAAGTAAATTTAGTATTTATAAACATAGGACCAACAACATAAGGAAACACAATGGAGTTTTAAGCCAATTGGTTTCCAGACTCTCTGTGACACAACATTTAAAAAACACATACAACCTTGACACTCCCTCTCAGTCACATGGATAACAGGCTGCCTATTTTCAAGACTAGAAACAGATGCTTAACTACAAAGTCAACTGGTTTTTGTCACAGGCTTCACTGAAGCAAATCTCAATTGTTAATAAAATTAAAGTACAGATACAAGGGGATGTTTAGTGTCATAATGCATGTGATGGCTTCTGAGACCCAAGTTCTCAACCGCTGATGGCTAACTCCATCATTTCCTCGATTCAGGACGAATATGCTGGTAGACGCCTTCCAGTTCTCTGCCTTTTGCACACTGATGTAGCCGCATTCCCCACTGACAGAGTTATCTCGTCTAAGTCACATCGTGTCATAGTTAAGATAAAAAGAAAACAGGTGAAAGAGAGGAGAAATCAATCTGTAAGCCCTGCAAACTGAGGAATAATGCAGCTATCTGCTTCATTTGACCACAAGTTGAAGCTCATTCTTTGCTTAAGGAAATGAAGGCCAGAAATGCAGACTCACATTTAGACTCTCGGAAAGAGCTCAAAGAAGAAAAGTGCAGCATTCGGGAAGCAATAGAAAAGAAAGACAATTAGCTAGTTAAATATTTGAGATGAGGTAATTATTGTTTATCAGATGCATGTCTCATGCAACATGGTCTTCCCAAGTTCAAAGGTGCACTGGGTCCTCTTAAGACAGAGAAGAACAGAGTAAAACAAAACAAAACAAAACAAAAAATAGAAAACACCCCCTCCACCCCGAGACAAAAAACATGCAGACCACAAAAGCACATGATCTGGTTAAGTATTCCTACAGAAACAAATGACAGTAATACCCGTAGTTGATGGTTTCTGGCAGATCGAGGTCCGAGCGGAGAATAAATAAGAAAATGCAGTTTCAATATCAGAAGCATAAGGCAGGGGATGGGAAAAGTAAATCAAACCAAAAGGATACATGTGTCACAGAGTACCATTTTCTCAATCCCTAAAGACAGTTCCTAGAAGCTGAAAGAAAAAAAAAATATTTTGAGTTGTGGATCTCCTCCCACAGGGAAACAATTTCTCAAGTGCTGCCCTCTTCTTGAGATCTGTTTTTTAGTATGTTGCTAGCTACCATGGATAATAATGCTTGGGTTCCTCATTTACAGAAACGAAGCATCTAAAACATCTAGTTTGTAAAAATCAGTTAAAGTACATGGTAATGTAAGGCTCTCGTATTATGATACCCTTAAATAAGGACATCTCTGATGTAAGTCAAGTGGAGTCTAATTTATCAAACGTAGGCCTATTGTTTAAAGACTTAGGTCTGTCACATTAACAGTCACATTTAAAAGCCAAGATCTTCAGAACTCCATTAATGTTTGTTGTGAAAAGTTACTGCATGGTAAATGAATGATATGTTCTCTAAAACAAAGCATTTACATTTCACTTGCACAAAAACTTAAAACAGCAGGAAGAGATACTTTCTGGAAGAGGTCCTTGCTTGATGTTATCTGCTATAAAAATACTTTCTTTCCCTAAAGCTCAGCTCAGCAGCCTCAACTACCTGAACATAGACAAGCAAATGGAAAGCACTGGTAATCCCTTAAAGATGAATGTTAATACTGTGAAGTTCAAGTGCTATAAATTAGGCCTATAATCACAGCCTGTCTGTGCTTACTTTTGCAAACAACGGTAGGCAGTTCAATTATATAAGCACGCAGTGGTTTTTCAAAAAGAAAATAAGGAATGGGGAGAAGGAATGCCATAGACAAATGTGAAGAGGAAGAAAATGAAACTACCAGATACAGTTATGAAAGATTTTGATAAAAAAGTAAAATCCTAAAACTATCCCCAAGAGCTCAAAGCACAGAGGAAACGGAAGCCATTTGGTGAAATGACAACCAGCACCAAAGTCGTTAGTATCTCCTCAGCTCCCGTCTCCCAGAGGTCAGAAGAATAATAATGTTCATAACAAAAATCCTAAATCAAAAATACTTAACGCAGGTCCACTCTATCTGATGTACCAAGCGAAGGCATTATATAATGTGCTTCAAGACATCTCCATCCAAGATTTGAGGGTGTTTGTTTCAGTTTGGGAACACAAAAGACAACTTTGGTTATCTAGACATTTCCCTTCCACAAGCCTCTGAAATCCTCAATAAAGCCAAATAAGTAAGGCAATTCTGTACTGCTGTTTCTAATGGCTGCCAAAAGAGAGAAAATGGAACTGCTAAATAAGGAAAGATCTGGTTATAAATAACAACTAACACAATTTTAAGAAGAAAATATATTATAATAAATATGCTATCTTTACAATGTATCCTTCCCACTGGGGCTTTATGTAAGTGAAGTCAAAGTTTGTGTATGAATAGTGATTAGCTCTCGCTTTTAAATGGGCGATATTTTATTAACTGTGGAAACTGAAAAATGATCTTCGACATGAACAAACAACATATGCATACAATTAAAGCTGAATGTAATTGTGATTCAGTATAAATTTTTGTTGGACCTAGACCAGACAATGTCTCAGGATTGCAAAATAGGTAGAATACCCTGGGCTGCAATGTTTAACTTTTACAATAACTAACCCAAAGCATCATGTATATGGAAGGAAATCTCAGATACAGCTGACCTTAACAAGTGAACAATTGAGAATGATATACTCAAGAAAAGTTTGCCAAGTGTATTTGTTTTCTAAGACTGCCATAACAGGGGCCCCTGGGTGGCTCAGTCCGTTAAGCATTAGACTGTTGATTTGGGCTCAGGTCATCATCTCACAGTTCATGAGATGGAGCCCTGCATCAGGCTCTGTGCTGGCAGCATGGAGTCTGCTTGGGATTCTCTCTATCTCCTCTTTCCCTCTGCCCCTATTCCACTGGCACACATACTCTCCCTCAAAATAAATAAATAAACTTAAAAAATTAAAAAAATAAAAGACTGCCATAACACAGTATCGCAAAGTACGTGGCTTTAAGAACAGAAATTTAATTCCTTGCAGATGTGAAGACTCTACGTCTAAGATCAAGGTATGGACAACTTTGTCTTATCCTGAGACACTCCTTGGCTCGCAGATGGCCACCTTCTCACTGTGTCCTCACATGGCCTTTCTCTCTGTGTGTTGTCATCCCCAATGTCTTTGTGTGCCAAATTTCCTCTTATGATGACACTACTCAGGTTGGATTAGGGCCCAACCTAATGGCATCATCTTAACTTAATCACCTCTCTAAAAGTCCTATCCCTAAACACAGTCACATTCTGAGGTACTGGGCTTTTGGGCTTCAACATATGAAATGTGGGGGGACACGGTTCAGCTCATAATACTCCATCCTCTGGTCCCCCAAAATCCATGTCCTTGTCACACACAAAATACACTCACCCCCCTTCCCAATAATTCCCAAAGTTTAAACCAGCATCAACAGAAAGTCCCAGATCTTATGTAAATCACGCACAGGTGTGACTTGAGGTAAGATTTATTTTGAGGCAAGATTCCCCTCCAGCTGTGAACTGTGAAACTGGACACAGTATATGCTTCCAAAACACATTGGTGGGTGGGACAGGCATCAGGTAGACAGTCTCCTTTCAAAAGGGAAAAACAGGAAAGGAGAAAAGAATCATGGGTCTCAAGCGAGTCTGAAACCTAGCAGGGCAAAGTCCATTTGACTCTGAGGCTCAAGAATAATCCACTTTGGTTTGATGCTTTGTCCTCTGCACCCTTGAGGGTGATGGCCCCTGCCTTCCCATGGGTTGGCAGTGCAGCCCCTGTGGTCCTGAGTAGCAAGCTGTCCCACTGAGACCTAGGAGGTGACCTGCCTTCTGAAACCAAGGCAGAGACGATCTTGACTCCCAAACCTGTGCCCTCTGAGCCCTGGGTGGCAATGGCAGCTTTGTCAATCTCTCAATTTCCTTCTGGGTCATTCTTCCCTTTCCTTGAAGGACAAGGCATGGGCACTGCCAGACAACTCTACTGTTCCATCCCATAGAAGCCCAGATATCTGACAGTCTGCTTTCATTTCATCCTATTTCTTTCCCTTTATTCCAAACTGGCAGTGTTTCTGCTGGTATAACCCCATCTCTATTCCTGTCTTCTGCTGACACGGCTGACTGGATCCATGAGTCACACCCTAAATCTCTTTATTAAATGATTGCCCACCCTTGCAGTTCTCTCCAGAAAAGCTTTCTCATTTTTTTTACAATGTGGATAGGCTGAGAATTTTATAAATGTTCCAGTTCTGGTTTCTTTTTAACAACTCCTTTAATTTATCTCTCTCCATTGGCATTTTACTCTAAGCACAAAGCAAAAACCCAGCTACACCTTCAACATTTTGCTTAGAAATTCACTCAATGAAACATCCAACTTCATTACTTACAAATTCTATCTACCACAAAACCTTTAACATCTGAATTTCTACCAACCAGGTCTCCAAGGCAATCTAGGCCTTTTCTAACAAGTACCTCAAGAATCTTCCAGCCTCTGCCCATTACCTGGTTCCAAAGCCATGTCCACATTTTTAGGTATTTGTTACAGCAACAACGACTTCCCAATACCAACATCTATATTAATCAGGGATCAATTGGAGAAAGAATAATGTGGTCTCTGCCACTTGCTTACACCATACACAAAAATAATCTCAAAATGGATGAAAGACCTAAATGTAAGACAGGAAGCCATCACAATCCTCAAGGAGAAAGCAGGCAAAATCCTCTTTGATCTTGGCCGCATCAACTTTTTACTCAACACGTCTCCGGAGGCAAGGGAAACAAAACCCAAAATGAACTACTGGGATCTCATCAAAATAAAAACTTCTGCACAGCGAAGGAAACAATCAGCAAAACTAAAAGGCAACTGACAGAATGGGAGAAGATATTTGCAAATGACATATCAGATAAAGGGTTAATATCCAAAATCTATAAAGAACTTATCAAACTCTACACCCACAAAACAAATAATCCAGTGAAGAAATGGGAAAAAGACATGAATAGACACTTCTCCAAAGAAGATATCCAGATGGCCAACCAACACATGAAAAAATGCTCAACATTACTCAGCATCAGGGAAATACAAATCAAAACCACAATGAGATACCACCTCACACCTGTCAGAATGGCTAACATTAACAACTCAGGCAACAACAGATGTTGGCGAGGATGCAAAGAAAGAGGATCTCTTTTGCATTGCTAGTGGGAATGCAAGCTGGTGCAGCCACTCTGGAAAACAGTATGGAGGTTCCTCAAAAAACTAAAAATAGAACTACCCTATGACCCAGCAATTGCACTACTAGGCATTTATCCATGGGATACAGGTGTGCTATTTCAAAGGAACACATGCACCCCCATGTTTATAGCAGCACTATCGACAATAGCCAAAGTATGGAAAGAGCCCAAATGTCCATTGATGGATGAATGGATAAAGATGTGGTGTATATATACAATGGAGTATTATTTGGCAATCAAAAAGAATGAAATCTTGCCATTTGCAACTACGTGGATGGAACTGGAGGGTATTATGCTAAGTGAAATTAGTCAGAGAAAGACAAAAATCATATGACTTCACTCGAATGAGGACTTTAAGAGACAAAACAGATGAACATAAAGGAAGGGAAGCAAAAAATATATAAAAACAGGGAGGGGGACAAAACAGAAGAGACTCATAAATATGGAGAACAAACAGAGGGTTACTGGAGGGGGTGTGGCAGGGGGGATGAGCTAAATGGGTAAGGGGCATTAAGGAATCTACTCCCGAAATCACTGTTGCACTATATGCTAACTAATTTGGATGTAAATTTTAAAAAATAAAAAATAAATTTAAAAAAATGTCCCTGTGGCCACACATAAAAAAAATAATGTGGTTTCTGCTAAGTTTCATGAGGTATGACACTATATGCAAAGAGAGAAGTAGGACTGAGAGATTTATCATTGGCTCCCATGTTTGTGGAGGTGTGATAAATCCAAAATGTGCAGGGATGGCCAGCAGACTGGAGACTCAGGGAAGAGTTTGAGTTTAAAGGCCATCTACTGGCAGAATTCTTTCTTGCTTGGGGAACAGGCTTAGTTTAATGAATGCCTTCAACTGATTTGATGAGGTCCACCCACATTACAGCAGTTAATCTGCTTTACTCCAAGTCCATCAGTTTAAATGTTAATCCCAGGAGCCCCTGGGTGACACAATCAGATTGAGGTCTGCCTCTTGATTTTGGTTCAGGTCATGATCTCACAATTTGTGAGTTCGAGCTCTGTGCTGATGGCATGGAGCCTGCTTGGAATTCTGTCTCCTTCTCTCTGCCTCTCACCAGCTCATGCATGCTCACTCTTGCTCACTCTCTCAAAATAAGTAAATAAACTTCAAAAATTAAAAACAAATAAATAAATGTTAATCACATTCCAAAAAACAAACACCTTCACTGAAATATCAAGAATGTTTGACCAAATATCTGGGCCATTGTCCAGCCACATTGACACATAAAATTACTCATAATGCCAAGTACCATTTTAGTTTCAAAAGGTATACGCATCGGATGTTGTGCAGCGGTCCTCTACAAGAGGGGCAGCAATGGCGAGGTTCCACAGACTCTGAAAATGTTTACCTTCTGATAAGAGGAGTAATTGGACCAAAATCGCTTAAGGCATTAAGCATAATAAAAATCATCTCCTAAATCTCAGTTATGACATTATGACCTGAGGTTGGACAGTATGACTAGGATTCTGTCACTGTCCAGTTGTAAGCAGGAGTCCTGTGCTGGGAGTCTTAAGACTCAGGATCCAACCTTATGAACAGTCAGTTGTATGATCCAGGGAAAGTCACTCCACATCTCTTGGCCTTGGTTCCCTAAACTGTGCAGTCACAGGATACATTAGAAGATAAGGATTCTTCCTTTGATAGAAGGACAACACTCTTGGCACCCTCTTCCTGGACAAATTGGCAATGTGTGATACTTACATATGAATAATGACACTGAATTCACTGAAGTACGGGGTTGGGTTTCTTTTTGTTTCCCCTAGTTTTTGCATTTTTTTTCTAGCTTTAAAGATAGACATATTATTTAATTAGATTTCCTTACCCGATTCCCTCACGACACATCACACACATTCTGACTATGACTGGTTTGCTGCATGAGACCAAAGCCAGTTAACGATGATTAAACTAAAACCAAGTGAATAATGTTATATTTGACTCTAAGTTCGGATTTTTTTCAGAGTCAAATCCTTGTAAGTTTCCCATGGAGTAGGAAAGGTCAAAGACCATTTTCACATTTATCAAAAAGAGACACTCAGACAAAGATTTCAAATGTCTCTTTGGGCCACACTCACAGTCAGCACCTGTACCTGGATGGAACCTGTAGCTCACTGTCCTCAACCCGGGCACTAGGTTATGTATTTAGGGGATGGATCCCATTAGACAGTGTCTGCTGGATGAATCACCACCGCAGAGGAATTTGAACCACATGTATGCATACAGGACTTAGAACGTGCTCCTCACCGAGCTCAGCAAATGGCTTTTCTATCTACTCATGCTAATTAGGAAATTACTGAAAATATTTCCCATATTTAAAACAGCAGCACTCCTCATTGATATGCCACTCCGTCCTTATAAGGCAACCCTGCTATGAATCAAAGCTGAATAATAATCCATCACTGTCAAAGGTAAATTACTGCCTAGAAAAAGCAGCAGAATGACATTTGAAGCATTGAGAAATAGTCAGCTGGTCCCCCGTGCGATCCCCAAGCTGCAGAAAGGCATGAGGGACAGCAGCAGCAGGAAGGACCAGAGCCAGGGGAGGCCATGAGCAACTCCTACCTGAGATATCAATGCCAACAGTGGAGACCATGGTGAGGAAACACCGTTTGGTCACCTCCCCTTGGCGTACCGTGGTTTTACACATGCTATTTCATTTGGTTCTTGGAACCGCTCTTAGATTCTGATGATCTCCACTTTATCATCAGAAGCCTCAGCCACCGCAGAAGTACAACTGTGTCAGGGTCTCACTGCTAGTAAAAGGGCGAACAAGGACAGGCAAGCAAAGTGTGGGTCTTCAACACCTTTGTCGTTTTTCACTGGCCCCACCACAGTGCTACTGAGGAGATCAGCGGTATTTTCATGGGGAGCACCACAAAGCAGCAGGGCAAGCAGGTTACCTTGCTGGATATTAATGTATCCAATTGCCTGGAATATCTGGAATATCCAATTGCCTAAATTTTTATGTGAATCTGACCGCATCACTCTATAATGGAGTAACAGTTACCTACCTTATGTTATGGAGATTAAATGAGAAGCTCTCCATATAAAGTCACCGTGTGTAGCACATACCTACGTATGATACACCAGAAGGCTTATTTCACTGAATTCCGAAAATAGTACTAAATTTAAGGAAAACATATACCAGCTATCTTGTCCATCTCTCAGGAAACTCATTTTGAAGGTATTCCGGAAACAAATATTGGTTCTGTCCTAGGGATACAGGGGCAATTATTACTGTTAAGTTCATAACCACCAAAATGAACATTAAGGCTGACAGTAAAATAGATGATAGGAGATTTTACCCATCACGGCATTACCTACCTTCCCACCTAGCCTGCTTTCTCTGCATTCACCTTCTCAGGTTGTTTTTGTTTTGTTTTGTTTTTTAACCTTAAATGTTTATTTTTGAGGGAGAAAGAGAGCATGCAAGCAAGCAGGGGAAGGGCAGAGACAAAGGGAGACTGAGGATCCAAAGCAGGCTCTGCATGAGAGCCTGACATGGGGCTTGAACTCATGAACCGTGAGATCATAACCTGAGCTGAAGTTGGATGCTTAACCAACTGAGCCACCCAGGGGCCCCAGGGTTTGTCTCTTCTCAATGTATTTCTCCGTCACAGAGGAGAGTGAACCAATGAAATTATTGAAATATTGTGTGGTGACTGAGAATGTTACTACCACAACACCCCTGCCTCAGTGAAAATAAAACAATTTAAAAGGGTAGGTTCTTAGGGCACCTGGGTGACTCAGTCAGTTAAATGTCCAACTTCAGCTCAGGTCATGATCTCATGGTTTGTGAGTTTGAGCCCCGAGCTGGGCTCTGTAATGACAGCTCAGAGCCTGGAGCCTGCTTTGGATTCTGTGTGTGTCTTTCTCTCTCTCTCCCTTTGCCCCTCCCCCATTCATGCTGGCTCTCTGTCTCATAAATAAACTTTAAAAAATTAAAAAATAGTAATAAAATACAACAAAAAGGGAGGCCCTTTATTTATACCAAATGTATGTATTAGCATTAAGATAGCGAGAACTGACATCAGAATGGCCGATTATAATCCAGGATCTGCTGGCTACATCAACACTGGGCAAACTATCCAACCTCTGTCAGCCTCACCTTCTCCACGAAGATGGTGATAATAATACCATTCCCAAAGGGTGGTTATAAAGGAGGCAAAGAACTTGGCATGGTGAAACACACATAGTATCTCGATACATTTTTGTTTTTGGAATGCTAGAACCCATATCAATTAAGTCAAGGAAAACCGTTACAAGTACTGGGATGATCCCTGTACAAATCATGCCATACTGGCACCACCTATCCACCAAGCAGACTGTGGCTGAACATGCAGCATGTGACATCTGCATAAGAAACTGTACTAGGGGGCACCTGGGTGGCTCCATCGGTTAAGCATCCGACTTCAGCTCCAGTCATGATCTCGCAGTTCGAGAATTTAAGCCCTGTGTCGGGTTCTGTGCTGAAAGCTCCAAGCCTGGAGTCTCCTTTGGATTCTGTGTAACCTCTCTCTCTGTCCCTCCCCTGCTCATGCTGTCTCCCTCTCTCTCAAACATCAATAAACTTTTAAAAATATTAAAAAAAAAAAAGAAACTGTACTAGGATTGCACCACAGAGCCCTGCTTTCTCATAGGGGCATACCATTAAATTCAGTCTCATCTCTGGCTCCAACCTACAGGTAAGAGCATAGAAAGACTACTTCAGTGGTAATGATTACCAATAAATATTTATTTATTGGGCACTAACAGTGCTCAGACACCAAGCTGGCTGCTTGGAAAAACAACAATGAACAAGACTGGCATGGTCCCTTATCTCATGAAATATATATTCTATCACGGGAGAAAGACCAAAACAAAAGTAGATAAAAAATTAATTAGTTTGTGATGTATTACCTGAAGGAAACAAACAAGATAGAGGCGAACAGGGTCAAAAGTATTGGAAAGACCTATTTTAAATAGGCTGATCAGAACCACCTCTCTGAAATGGTGGCCTCTATCTGAGACCTGCAAAATAGTGCAGAGGGAAACTGTTATGCACAGTTAGGGAAGGATATTCAAAGCAGAGAAAAGACCACTCTGGTCCTGAGGCAGGACAGAGATCAGTGTGTTCCAGGCACTGGACAACCAAAGTGAGAAGGAAGAAGAAAGACCTAAGAAGAGCCACAGGGCATGAGGGGAGCCCTTGGAGGCCCCTGAAGAATGTGGTATTAATTTCACTGCAAAGTCAGCAGGAAGCCACCAGAAAGTCTAAGCAGGGGAGCGGTGCCTCCCAAGTTACTTCTAAGAAGATCACTCTTCCAGATGAAGAATGGCCTTCAATGTGCCAGAATGAGTGCTGGGAGACCAGTCCGGAGGCTGTTTCAGTGACACGAGCCATGAAATGGTGCCCAACGCAAGAAACTGGTAGTGAGGATGGAGAAAATGATGGGAATAGAAATAGATGTTGATGCATAAGTGATAAAACTTTCTGATAAAACAAAAAACCACACCTTTCTGATGACAGACTGAGGGAGAGTTAGGAAAAGAGGACTGACCAGAGATTCTGGCTTAAAGAGTATGCTGGATGGCCCAGGGGAAGCCTAGACAATGAGCAGAAGCCACACCAAACTTTGGCTCTTTGGGAAGGTTCACACGAAATTGGAGTAGAAAGGTTCTGTGGGGGTTTCCAGAGATATCCTTTTTTTTTTTCTTCTCTTTCCTCCCCCCCCCCCCAGCAGGTTTTTGACAAGGAACTTGACATTGATGTCTTGGTGATTAAATATAAATATGCGTAATTTATTACAGGCAAAGATAAAGGAACTCAGCTTTCCCTTAAGGGTCATTATCTAGATATGATTATATTGTGAACTGAAGCCAGGTCTCTAGAGGCAGCCGATCGATTGGCCAGTGTTCACAAAACCCTCCCACTCTCCCCACATTTGGATGCAGCACAAATAACCAGTCTGAATCTCTACTCGCAGCAACCCTGTGTTCACTACACTTTGAGCCTCAGATGTCAGAAAAACAGTCTGACTGCCTAAAGAAGAAAATAATTAAAATGTTTGTTTCTGTTCCTATGTCTCATCCTACACTAATTGATTAATTCAACCATGGCTCCTATGAGTGGTGTTTTTGAATCAGTATCTTCTAGGATCTTCTAGGTTGGGGGGGGGGGGTGGGTAAAGAAAAACCCTTAGTTTTGTGTCTTAACAACTGTCTCTTATAATAATGGAGAAAAATAAATTCTTGGATCACTCTGAGAGGGAGTTCAACACTGGAGGAAGAATCATATTGCTACAAAGACATAAATCAAATTAAAATGCTCCAGTTCTTCGATAAGTTTCCACCTCTCCAGCCAAATTCTGCTCCATGTAAACCACCCTTATGAGTGACCCAACTCAATCTGTGCTTCAGGGAGACTAGTCTGGTGGCAGTACCAAATGTGACCAACCTACCTCTCACACACGTCCCATTGGTAACTGATGATGAATACCAATTACGTATCTTGAATCATCTATGGCCAGTAAACTTAGCAGATACATAAATTCATCCAACCTGGCCACTGTGGGGGAAGAAGAATAACTTGCTCTACTGTTTCAAGTTCTTGACTAAGACACCCTTGTAATAAAAAGATTAACAGGAGAAAAAAAAAACAAACAAACACAAGTTTAACAACGTGTAGAGCTCCTATACACATGGGAGAGACTCAGGAAAACTGAGCAACTCTCCAAAATGGCCCAAGCTACGCCCATAAACAACATCTTTAGCTAAAGACAAAAAGATATTGGAAGTAGGGGGGGGATGACACAGTTATGGGAGGTTACCAGGAAAAACACACTGAACAGGAGTAAGGTTGTTATACAGATTTATGTTATTGTCTTCTACATAGATCAGAGTTTATAGAGATTTAAGTCATCCTTCCCTTCCTGGTACAGAGAAGGAAACACCCTCACAAATGGAGATTTCCCTTTTAAGCATAAATGTCTCTTACAAAAAGGTAACTTTTCCATTTTCTGAGCTGTTTGTTAAAAAAATGATCAGCCTTGGGGCGCCTGGGTGGCTCAGTCGGTTGGGCGGCTGACTTCGGCTCAGGTCATGATCTTGCGGTCCGTGAGTTCTAGCCCCGCGTCGGGCTCTGTGCTGACAGCTCAGAGCCTGGAGCCTGCTTCATATTCTGTGTCTCCCTCTCTCTGACCTTCCCCTGTTCATGCTCTGTCTCTCCCTGTCTCAAAAATAAATAAACATTAAAAAAAAATTAAAAAAAAAACGATCAGCCTAAAAGAATCTTATGCCAAAGAGGCATATTTTTGGGTGACAAATTCTGTTCCCATTCATCACCATCAGTAGACAACTCTAACAGTTGGTGTTGAGAAGTCATTCTGAATTAGCAAGAAGGAATCTTCTCTAACTTACATAGCTCATGATTAGAGAAATATGTATCACCTTGTGCTGCCAACAGTTGGATCTAAAATGTGGAGGCCTGTCCACCAAGATCTAAAACTCCTGCTGAGAAGTCTCGCTCCTATTTCATGTGGGACTGAACAGCACACCTGAAACTAAAGAATCTCTTCACGAAACTAAAACTGGAAGGATCTCTTCTTTTTTAAATTTTTAAAAAATATTTTACTTATTTTTGATGGAGAGAGAGAGCATAAGTGGAGGAGGGGCAGAGAGAGAAGCAGACACAGAATTCGAAGCAGGCTCCAGGTTTCGAGCTGCCAGCACAGAGCCCGACATGGGGCTCGAACTCACAAATTGCGAGATCATGACCTGAGCTGAAGTCGGACGCTCAACCGACTGAGCCACCCAGGCGCCCCTGGAAGGATCTCTTTAATGACAATTGTAGTTACTTTGCAAACTATATCCATTTTTAGATTTAACATCTATATTTGTAGTCTCTCCTAAGTTTCAGAACGTTAGTACTTGTGTTTCTTTATTCATTTGACATACCAAATCTGTACAAGGTAAGTACCATTAAATACAAGACACCAGGCTCAAAATAGAGTCACTAAGCTAAGCACCAAGCCACGAAACTGAGACTTAGTTTTGGTTCTCCCAGAAATGGCATTTTAAACCAGTCAATCAAGAACCACCTATTCAGGGATGCCTGGGCAGCTCAGTTCGTTAAGCATATGACTCTTGACCTCAAGGGTCTTTAGTTCAAGCCCCCGTGGGCCCTGTGCTGGGTGTGGAGCCTCCTTAAAAATAAATGAATGAATGAATGAATGAATGAATGAATAAATAAATAAATAAATAAATAAATAAATAAATAAATAGCACCTAACCAGCATGAGTTAGGTAATCTCTCTGATAGATCCCTATTATCCCCTAAGGGAATGTGACCTTGAAATAGCCAACCAGCTTTTTTGTCTAGTGTAATTTCTTTGTTCATACTCCCTTCTGCCTACTAACTCACACCTTTCATTTTGTACAGCTTCTTAGAGCTCCTTTCTATCTGCTAGATTGGATGCTGCCTGATTCATAAATCTTTGAATAAAGCCAATAAGATCTTTAAAATTTACTCAAATAAATTTTTTAACAGTATTCAAACAGATACTGGTGAATTAATGAATTATTTCTCAATTAGACAACTGTTTTCAATGCTCAAGTCTATATTTTAAGAGGATTTTTACTACATTCATAATGGGCTGACCAAGAATGGCAAGGAACTAGAAAGTTTGTTATATTAGCAACATAAAAGTCAGAAGTTGCATCCAAGAATGGGATCCATGATACAGTAGTATTCTGCATGGACTTGAAAATTATATTTCAGAGAAATGAGACTTATTCTGGTATTTCAAAAGGAAAAATTAAGAAAAATCTGTGGATAGAATGTTTAACACAAGTTTGGGAAGAACATACTCAAAATCTAAGTGATCTAAGACTTAAACATCTCCCTTGGGGAGAAGTGAAGATCACACAGTCAGATGTACCCAAACCACCACTTATGACCACGGCCATGTTGAATTCCACAGAAGAGATGCCTTGTTCTAGTGTAATGTCTCTTCCTCAAAAAATGCCATGATTTGGTGACTTCCAATCTGTAGATTAAAAGGTGAATTTTGGCTTGTTTTAGATAGAAAATGATACTCATAAAGCATGTTCTAACATCTTAATTTGGTATACAGTAGGATATATTTGACAGGATACAGACAGAAGCATGTCATTAGGTTTGAGGTCATAAGTATTTTAATTAGGAAAAAATGAGGATAAATGGGGGATAAAAAGGTATCTGAGGGACAAAGGAGGAATCCAATCCACATATTATTGTGATTAACTGGATGTGGAGGTGAAGGCATTAAAAGGGTACAGGATGGTGAGTTCTAGGCACAAATGAGTAAAGGAATATTGGTAATATTGATACAGTTATCTTTTAATTTAGGGAAGAACTAGCACTGGAGGAACAACTCAAATTTGGAGGAACAACTCAAATTTGTGTTTCAAATCAAAAGTTTAGAGTGAAATATTATATATATGGAAACATCCATCATAAGGTCAGACATTGGTCTCAAATTCAAAGAGGAGCTTAAGACTCAGAAGCATTCTAGCTGTTACTGAAGGAGGAATGGAGAGTGAGGAGGAGAAAGAGAAGGGGGAAGTTGTGGGGGGATGGGGGGAGTTCTAGCAACCATGTTGGAGTACAGGCTTAGGAGATAGAGAGAAATGGTCTCCAATTTCGGCACTTATCATGCCAAATCTGTCAATAATAGCTAGCATTTACTGTGTGGTTAGTCTATGCCACACACTGCATAAAGTGCTTAGTGAGCAGTACAAAAACGTCAGTATAAAATGACGTTACAAAAAAGTAAAACCATCTTGATTGTCCATCAGTAGAGGAAAAACTAAAAGTCATGATAAATTAATAACAAAGAATATTGTGTAGATCTTAAAAAGAACGATGACACCTGTATCTGTAGGCCTGGAGAGATACTCACTATTCAGTCTAGCTACAGAGAAATGTGTTAAGATCCTAAAAGGACACACATTATGTATACTCTGGGGGTATTTCTATCACATTTCAAATCTAGTTTTTGAGAAAATTCTTTTGATGTGCTCTTTAATATATAACAAACACCACACACAAAGGTGCAGTGGACTAACCATCAGGTTGTTCACATTGGTTACCTAGAAAATTCATGGGTTGGGATGGGATATTTAAAACCAAACCAAACAAAAAAAGACAAAAACCAAAACCCAAATGAGCATAAAGCATCCAGCATCTTATAAAGCTAAGTGAAAAATTTTAAATATCAAATTCTACCCATATTCGCATAACATCCAAACATCACATATGCCTATGGACCATAATTAGAAAGTAACATTTTTTTAATGAAACCACTGACTTCAGGAGATCATGAGATTGTGAGCAGTTTGAGATTTACAAATCTGTTGTTTTAACCCTTTTTCAGTATTACACTTTGTATAAGGATAACCCTTACACCTGAACCCAGTGGTGGACAAGAAAGTACTCTCAATGAAGAGTATTTATTCGTTGGGTATTTATGTTAGAGAAATATGTCATCAAATGATAGGTATGTGGGGGTTAGAGAGCCAATACAAATCCATTGTTTATGATGAGGTTTGGTTTTACTTATTGTGTGTGTGTGTGTGTGTGTGTGTGTGTGTGTGTGGTTGTTATCCACTCACTAATTGCACTGCTAAGAGCAAATACACACTGCCTCAGCACTGATAAGAACAGGAATGATATCACCTTTCTGCCTTCTGTGCTCTAATCCTCTGCCCGTTGGATGGGATGTGAGCACTTTATTCAATGTTAAAGGTCAAGTATTTCCTCTGGTAGGAAATGTTTGCTGGATAAAGTATGTGCACAGCTTTACATGCTAAAAAGCAAATAAAGTCAGTTGGCTTGACCAATGATTATTTCATCCACAGAATTAACGAAGAGTGTGTAGCACAGAGACCCTTTGCAAAAAGACCTATTACCTTCTCAGTTTCTCACTTAGTTCACCAATGACAGATGTTCAGATGCAACTCCACATCTCGACTTGGCATCTCTCCACTTAGGAGTCTTAACTGTCATTCATCTTCAACTACACACAATCCCTACCCTTTACTCATTCTAACCAAATTCTCTTCAACCTTAGTTAAGGGCAACTTTATCGTTCTAGGAAGCCAGATCAAGAAGACTGGAGTCATTGTTGACAGACTTTTCTCACATCCCAAATTCAACTTATCCAGAAATCCTGGTGGCTCTCCTTCCAGGATATATTCAAATTAGACCTGTTTGTTAATACAGCCACTGCTACTAGAATGATCAAAGCAAACACAATATCTTGCGGGTACAAATAATTTACTAGCCTCACAACTATTTTCTCCTTGGGCTCGTGATGGAAACCAGAGTGATGGCTTGGAAAGTCTAAGTCATATAATTTCATGCTTTGATCAGAACCCTCACATGACTCCTCATTCCCATATATTTTCCTTGTCAAATATATATGCATTCTTGTACAATCCCAGTGGCTTCTTCCACAGTAGAGGGTGTGCTTGGGCTTTTCCCTCTGCCTACAATGTTCTTATTTGATATTGTAGGGGCCTGAGGTAAGCATATTGATTTTTTTTTAAATTAAAGTTACTTAAGAAACAACCAGTGGGAGAGGAACACTCTGAGACTCCTCTGTCTCCAGAAAGTTGGAAATAAAACTCCCATGTCAAAAGTACCCTCCCTAAACCAGAAAATAGAGACATCCTTATGGTCAGAAATAGAGAATTCAGGTCCAAAGAAGCCAATATAAATACTGCTACTTTTCCTTACTATTTGAAGCTCCTAAACATAAGATTTCTTTGTTCCATCAATTCCTTACAGATTTATGTTTCTTTAAGATGTGTTAAAGGTGCATGCCTTGGCCATCTCTTTGGGTTCCAACTCTATTACTGGGCCTCCGTATGTGTGAAGTGTTTGGTTCCCCCCTCCCCCATTAATTTGTTTCAAGTAAATATAATTCTTAGACCAGTTAGAAGAAACTTGAAGGATAGAGTAAAATTTTCCTAACAACATCTACATTTTTTATTGAGAGAGACAGAGAGAGAGAGAGAGAGAGAGAGAGAGAGAGAGAACGCGCACACAGTGGGGAAGAGGCAGAGAGAGAGGGAAACATAAGAATCTGAAGCAGGCTCCAGGCCATGAACTGTCAGCACAGAGCCCTACACAGGGCTTGAACCCACAGACTGCGAGATCATGACCTGAGCCGAAGTCGGATGCTCAACTGAGTCAGCCAGGCACCCCAATGATGTCTGCAACTTCCCTTTTTTTAATTTCAAAGGCTATCTTTTCAATAAGGACCATGCTAACTACTCCTGATAAGTGGCAACCTTTCCCAACTTCCTTTATCTTATTCTGTTTTTCTCTCACAGCTCCTACCACCTACTAGTCTTCTATAGAATTCACTTAGTTATAAGGCTTATTATATATTTCTTGTTCCACTCCTGCCAGAATGTAAGCCCTGGAACAGAGATCTGTGTCTTCTAATTACTGATGTATCCCAACAAGCTAGAATAGACCCTTACATACAGTAGGCCCTCAATAATATTTATTTTTGTTTTACCATACCAACCAGAATTGAACAATGACAAATACTTTGTCTTCATCTTTCTCTACTAAGGAATCTCTTTAAGATACTTCAGGAACTCCAAAGAAAAAAAAAAGATCAGATCCCTGTAATTCCTAAACAAAATAATTCTCAAAATATAGTGACTTCTTAATCTCATTGACAACTCTTCTGATAAAACAAAGCCTTTCTTCTAGATATTCTAAAATGCCTCAGGGCTGTTTTGTTTAGTTTCATTTTTTTTTAGCTTAGTGTTTTGTTTTGTTTTTTAATTTTAGTGTGTATTGCTACTTATGACTTTTGTTTCCCTATTCCTTGGAAGAATCATGTTGTAATAGTGCAATCACATACATTTAAGAACAAATACAGGAAAATATGCCATCAGTAAAGACTATGTGTTTAATATACTACATCTAAATCACTAATTTCTTACTGAAACACAACACAATAAATGGAAACTAAAATGATCTTGAATAGATTTCTAGCATTTCATTGCTAACTCAAAAAGATAGTAGTTATCAGGGGATCATCATTAGAACCACATGGTAGAGAGAGATAGGTCAGTAGTGTCACCCAAAGGACACAGCGATGGATTCCCCAAATTTCAATCCACATATTGTTAATGGATGGCTCCGCAGTCCTAGGATTGACACTTTTGCCCCTGGAATCAGATACTTAGAGAACAGCAATTACTGATTTTTTTAATTTTTTTAAACGTTTATTTATTTTTGAGACAGAGAGAGACAGAGCATGAATGGGAGAGGGGCAGAGAGAGAGGGAGACACAGAATCGGAAGCAGGCTCCAGGCTCTGAGCCATCAACCCAGAGCCTGACGTGGGGCTCGAACTCACAGACCGCGAGATTGTGACCTGAGCTGAAGTCGGACACTTAACCGACTGAGCCACCCAGGCGCCCCAGCAATTACTGATTTTAATTTCTTTGCACTTCCTTTCTGATAAAGGTAATTCTTTACCTTCATAAAGAATCAAAGGCCTCTCAAAGGTTAACAAATAATTTATTCAAAATTCCAGGTGACTTTCTGCCCCATGTGAAGCACAGTAGACTTAGTACTTCTGCGTGTGTCCACACCATCAAAAGGCAGGAATAAATGTTCTTCAAAGCCCCTCAAAGCAAACAGTATGATGAGACACAAAAATGAAGCAATCCAGGACTGAAGATGTTTCTATAAACTACCTTCCTATTTCTGAGCTCCAAAGACAAATGACATTTCTTTAAGTCTCTTTAGTCTAAAAAGACATCATGCTCTCCAAAGAGTTGTCCTTTATTTCGCCCAGAAAATTTTCTAAAACCTTCTTCTATAATGACTAGTTTGAAATGTAATTTAAATAAACTCAATAGCTAAGAGTGAGGAACTGCAGTGTAATTCAACCAATCGAGCCTTAAATCCCTAACGATCTAATTAAAAGCAGGTTAAAGAATGTTGTACTTGACTTTTTGCTTCCTCGGATACCTCACACTTGATCAAAAAGCATAGAATGTTTAATGTTATTAACACATTTCAATACCATCAGCTTCAGATCTGAGATTCAAAAACATTTAAAATAAAACCGAAATTAAGGATCGGAACTCAGTGTTGATTTCTCCTTCCAGAGATGGATATATACCTGTAGGTAAAACATGGTCTTCTGCTTGAAATTTGGTTCCTTTATGAACAACTAACTTTTGTACCAAGCCTGCGGGTTGGTGGAACACAGGGTTTTGAAATATGAATCTTAGAAGAAATCGCAAAAGCCAAGTCCGCTTACATGTCTTTATCATAATATTAGAGTATAAGGTTACAGCCTTTTGATAACAAGTTGCTTACTTCCATAAGAGCTACTGAAGGATAAAGAGCTGTTGTATGGCGTGCTTCTAACCTATGGACTGTTGAAGTCCACTTCCAAGTCATTTTGGTCACCAGTTTGAAAGAACCAAAGTCAGTATGGTAACATTTAAGCTAAGGTCACTGTGTTAACTATCTCAAGGGAGCTCACATAGGTTTGTCACATAATGAAATAAGCAAAATAAAAAGTCAAAAAACTTTTTTGAAGTAGCCAACCCATCTGTATTTGATTAGTCTGGATTTTTATCTTCTTTCACGATAGCTTCTGAATACCTAAGATGTGTCAATATCTAAGGGCAATGGAAAGGAAGAGCACTGGTAAGAGCAAGATTATATCTGCGTGCAGTTTCTTAAAATGAAATAATCTATTGATTAATAGAAGGCCTTTTATCCATCTTCATTCGTGATGACAGTTCCCTAGCATGGAATTAAAAATTCTTTATGAATATTTACTTGCATGTACCGATGATCATGTTCAAAGAGTATCTTCCAACTTAAGTCACTGGTTTTGATAATGAAAATAGAAATAGAAACTCAATTGAAGTGGTTCATTACTTTTGTCTGTGTGATTACTTGCAAGCATTCAAGACATGGAAGGATTTTTGTAATTTTTTGTAAGTTGTACTGTGTATCCAGATGCAACCACTGAGTGTTGATTAATGAGTATTTGGTAGAATGCGCAGAATAATAACTAGAACGTGCAGAATAATAACGCAGCATTAAGTTTCTTGTACAGGAGACTCTGAATGTAGCTAGTTTTTAGTTTTTACTATTGTTCTTCTTTCAGTGTTGCTTAATAGCCACACATGATTGTCTTGGGTTGGGTGTCAGAATAGTCTGTGCTCGGTTCAAATTTTCTCCATACGCACAAATTCAAGAAATTTTTTTCTGGTACAAAAAACCATCATTAGCAGTGGCGTCTTTTAACAATGAGCATCATAAAAATCCTCTGTGAAGAGAAAAGAAGCTGATTTTCAATGATGTGATACAGACTCATGCAGGTAAATACCCAAATGATATGCAATGGATGAGAAAGAAACAAAAAACAAAACAAAACAAGGAAAGGTAAAATACAATCATGAGTCTTGGGCTTGTGGAAGCAATATGTACAGTAGGAATAATTATTATAAAAAATGAAAATGAATTCTTAAACTAATCAAAGAGAGAGAAAGAAAAGGACTATGTTCTAAGTTTTGAATGCATTAAAACTAAACCCTGGAATAACTTCAAAATTAAGTGAAATGAATCTCAAAAGCAGGCAAATGTCTTTTACAGTACAAAGGAAATTACCTTAGAAGATTAGACGGAGGGTCTTTTCAAGTGCAACACATCAGATAAACCAGAAGGACCCACAAGGGGGCTAGCTGCCTGATAAATGAAATGGCTGTTGCTCAACATTCAAACGCGTGCCCTGCTATAATGATAACAAAAGGAATGAGATGCAGACATTGAAGAGAAGGGCCTAATTCCAGGAGCAAGGGAAGAGGTGGGGGGAAAAAGAGGGAGAGAGAGAACAGAATGGAAATAAGTATTAATGCCAGAATGGGTGATCAAAGCATCGCAACTCAACCTCCAGACCCTGGGCCATGAAGCTTGAAAGAAATACTAAGACACATATGCATAATCCTTGGTTTCTTTTTCCAGCCTGAGTTTGCAGGAGAAAAACAAACAGGAAGGCTGTAGAGAGAGGCCATCTTATTTTCTGCAGAGGTCTGTACTGCACTTGAGGATAATCTAGGACAAATGGCCTTGTAGAAGTCAGGGCAGGAAACAACAGAGAAGGGAAACCTGGCTTGGAAATAAACTTCAGGAAGCTATTTGTCAGTGGTGGTATTGAGGACAGGCATTTACTGCTCTGAGCCTGTATCGTGAGGGCCAAGTCAAGGCCAGGGAGCGTTCATGTTGTCTGTCACAGAAGATGTCCCTTTCTCCTTATCAGTCTTCATACACAACACCCAAACTGCACTCCTGGGAAAATGCAGATATGAATAAAAGAATTCAAATTGTAGAGCTGGGAGGAAACTTTGCAGGCATTTAGTAGCACACCTTTAGAGCTACATGAATAAAGCAATATCCAGAGAGGTGAAATGTCACAGCGGAGCCAGGCCTAGACCCCAGGCATCTGTTCCTCAAGGCTGATGTTCTGCTATTCCAGCATACTTTCAAGGGTCCATGACCCAACTCACTGGTTCCTAAAACAGGTGTCTGCAGCAGTGTCTTTAGGAGACTTATTAAAAAGTGATCCCGGGACACTGGTCCTAACCCAATATCAAGAGTTGACAATACACAGGGCCAAGCTACAAATAATTATTCCAACTCTCACACAGCAGCACTACCTGAAATCCAGTGCGAGAGACATTCATTGAGGTCTCTCTGTATGCAAGGTACTGCTCCATGATGGAAATCAATGATAACAAAACACTGCCCTCAAAGAGTGTTCATGGATATAGTCACTGAACTGCTTATTTCAGGGCAAGCACCCAATGGATGCTTTGTAGATCAAGTTGACAGGGAGGATGCTAGAACCTGCCAGTTGCTAATCAACAGATGCTCAAGAGTATGAAGAAATGACACCTCTCCAAAATGGTGTAGATGGCCGGCTCCTCACATATACCCAGAACACAAAAAGCATTAATGCACAAAAGGGCATTAATGGTCATGGTGTGTCAAGTGCATGTATCAATGCCACAATTTTTAAAAACTTCAGACCAAGAATTAGAATACAGACTAATTTGCCCCCACCTTCTTCAAATTTGCCTCCCTTCCCCCTTCTCCTCCCACATACCTGTTCACAGGGGTCAGACCTACGCTATGGTTGGTTGGGTCCCTTGGGGGCTCACTAGGAAGGGCTGCTCAGAGCTGGAGGCACAAGATAAGCTTGCAGTACTTTAGAAGGCTAAAGGTCCTACAGATCACATGCAAAAGAACAGCTTGCCCAAAGTTCATGTCCTGGGACAAAGCCAGCACAGGGAAGAAGGTGGCCAGTTTCTAAGTGGTTGTAGCTGCTTTTAAGTCACCTCTGGAGTCTGAATGTGACTGCTGTGTAGGCATATCTAGCAAACAAAGGCAGGGTGGAGAAAAACAGACTGGCAGCGATCCCAGACTCAGCTCTCTTTGCCTCACCATCACACTGGGGTGCTCTCATTTTGATGGTCACTGATACCATTAAGGATTTCTGAATTAAACTCCTTCTTGTTTAACATTTTTGTTAAAGTTTAAGAAAAATACAAGCAATGCAAAAGCAAAACCAAACAAGCAAAGAACATTCCCCTTACTCCCGGAATATTCTTTCCTATTCCCCCAAATGTTAAAAGTCCAGGTTAATCCTCCCAGAATCCTCTGGGAAGGACAGTGACCTCAGCTGCTGTTTCCTTCTCACAATTCAATCCCCTGTATTTAAGTGATTTACATAATGAAAGATCTCACCTACTGAGGCTCCGATTATCAGCCCCACCCACCTAAGGAGATCTTTATGATTCACTCCTCTGGTGGGCCTCCTTTCCACCACTATAAAGTGGTTCAGTTCACTAAAACCTTATATAAAACTTTATTAGGCAGGATAATTTAGCTTAGCTAGTGCAACAAGCAATGAAATCCCAGTGGCCTAATACAATAAAGGGTTATTCCTTGCTCACATAAAATCTGAAGCAGGTCAATGGGGGACCACCCCCCCATCCAAGACTCAGGGACCCTTAACCCTGCCATCTTGTGATGCCACCTTCATGTCTCAACACGTGGCCTTCAGGGTTGCTGAAGCAGCAAAAAGGAGAGACAAAGCATCATGCTGGCTTTCAACGACCTCTGCCCCAGAGTAACGCATCACATTTCTGTTCAGTGGCCAGAACTAGTCCCATGGCTTCAGTCTAGTTTCAGGAGACCAGCAAAAAAAAAAAAAAAAACAAAAACAAAAACAAAAAAACAAAAAAAGGAAGCTCATGAACTATTTAGTGAGTACAATCTCTGCTATGACAGCAATAATTATTATTCACATACAATATTAGCATATATGTCATATCTAGAAGGATCTTTTCCCCTATATTCCCATAGTGTCCACCTCTCAAAAGTTGTTTTTTCCTGGGTTTGAAAGCTGGGAAACATTGTCTTCTGGAGTTCTAACAAGGTAGACAAGTAGACTGAAAATGATTAAAAACAAACAAAACAAAACGTTGTCAAACAAAAATTCTTGTTTTGTTTTGGCATAGTAAGGATCAAAAAATAGACAAGGAGAGGAATGAACTGTGGGAAATCATCAGGAGAGGGGTGAATAAAATAAAGGGCAAAAATAAACCACAATTGGTTTTACCTCCTTGGTTTGCCTCTGAATGTAAACATCCTGTGGTACACATACACGTACATACACACACCACAAAATAACACCCTTGCATTGTCAGTTGTGTGGACATATGGCAAGTTCATGATTCACGTCCCCAAGCAAATGGAATCTAAGTAACATCATAGTGGTCTCTACCCATTACCATTCAATGCCCCTGGTTGACCACACTGATTTAAGAGGAAGAGATGTCCTTCACATCATTCTTAGAGCTGTAGGGGGCTCTTGAGTTTGTAAAGGGAATTCTTTCAACTTAAATAAAAAGTATTTTTAACAGGGATCTTTTAATTCAGTGTGAGCACCAATTCATATGCAAAGTTTGGGGGAGAAAAGTATCAGAGGGATGTGCTTATCATCCAAACATTCAACAAACACTGGATTCCTCCCATGTGTCTGGCACTAATCTGAAGCTTGAGGACACAGCAGTGAACAGAGCTTACAAAAAAATATGTGCCTTCATGGAACTCACCTTCTAGAATAACTGCATTTCCCAGTTTACAATGTATTTTTTTTTTCTAGTTGGTTGTTTTCTTCAGTCTTCCTTTTATTCCCCACCCCCCAAGATGAACTTGATTGGTCTATTTCCAGATACTACATCATCTCTCAGTTCTCCCATGTTGTCAACTGAGGTTGACACCTTCTTTGTAATAGAGGTCATCCGCTCACTCGTTTCTTGGAAGTTTTGTCACCTACTGTCAGGGCCATCGCGTTGAAAGAAACCTTACACTCTACAATTGACAACTCGAATATTATTTTCACATTCTATTTTGCCTGGTTCACTGCTCAGTCAGCCTATAGGACAGCAATTCTGGTTTGCCTCTCTGACGTGCTTTTGGTATTCCCACAGCTGAGCCATTAAACCCCCATGAAAAAGTCGGCTTCCAACATCCCACCATTATGTGAGGCTTTCCACCTCCCAAATCCTTGTTTTGTATCTCTCACACTTTCTCATTATTCCTCAAGTCAGGACAAGCCACATATCTTGGAAAAATCCAGTCCAAGAGGACATTTGGGTCCCATACTAATCTGGCCAACCAAATACTTCTTGGACTTTTAAGCAAGTCACTTTTCCTCTTTTGTACTTCAAGAAGATTCTTGGGTCAGAGTATCTGAGCAAAGATCATTTCTCCCCCCTTTTATTTACCAAGGGGCTTTATGGTGATAGTGACTATATGGCCTATTTTAATTTTTATTTTCCTGGAATGGTCTCTATTTCCCACATCCTTTCCTATAAGTATGCCATCATTCTTGTCAGACCGTATCTTAATTTCCATTAAAACACAAGGTTACAGTTCATCTGCTTGCTTACCAGGGCATTTCACATTCAGATCAAAAGCCTCACACTTTTCTCAAAGTTTTTCCAAATCGTCCTTGTTTTTTTGTTGTTGTTTTTTTTTTTAACTTCTACCCACTCAACCATCCATCTCAGCTTGAGACCACGTATCAACCTCCCGCTCATCCTGACAACCCACTCATGGCTCTAGAAATCATTCACCATCACCTGCTTTATGGGCAGCTCTCCTAGTCCACCGCTCACCAAAGCTTCTCTACCTCTTTTCATGTAGCTTTGAAACTACTACTGCTCACTCCTGCATGGGCAGCATTCCCCTGTCTATACCCCAAACCCCTACACATACATGCTCCTTCACCAGAAACTTTGTTCTGACCTATGGGCGAGGTAGGTGTTCTTTTGAGGAGATCTTATCTAACTATACAAATCTCAAGTTTCCTTTTGCTATTTTATAATGGATTCAATCCCTAGTTTCTGCCTCATGGAAAACTTCATTTAAACACTATGTATTTGAGGCCTGTCTTGTCTCTTTCCACTTTATTTTTTTCTGGTGGGGGTATAGTGGACATTGGTTTCAGGCATACAACATAGCGATTCCACAATGCTGTTATGCTAGGCTCACCATGAGTATGGCTACCATCTGTCTCCATACAGCACTATTACGATACCATTGACTATATTCCCTATGCTGTCCCCTTAATTTCCCATGACTTATCTGTTGCATAACTAGAAGCCAGTATCTTCCACTTCCCCTCACCCACTTTGCCCATTCCCCCATCCCCCTTCCCTCTGACAACCACCAGCTTTTTCTCTGTATTTATAGGTCTGATTCTGCTGTTTGTTTGCTTATTCATTTTATTCTTGTTGTCTTAATTCCTTAGACAGGGACTAAGAAAATTCAACAGCTTTACTTTGTCCAGTACTGAATCACAAAGCAAACAGTGAAGTATTTGCTTGCTTTGTTTTGTTTTAATTTATGTAGCCATTAACTGGTTGGCAGTAATCCACAATAAAGCATCAATATATCTCATGGTAATGGCAGCTTCCTCTTTTAATAACTCAATGGATCTTTAAATACTCACCAAACACCACATTCTACAATAGCCATCAGGCAAAAGATGTGCCTACCAGTATGTGCTTGCTTAATTCATTAAGTAAAATATATTAAAAAAAAAAAAAAAGTAGTTGTGGTCTATCGCATCATGAAAACATTACCAGATCTCAGAGTATCAATTAAGTCTTTGCTATGAAGAAGAACAAGGATATACAGCAACAAGAGAAAGATGTAATATGACAGAATATGCTAAAGCAATAGTTAGATGTTTTCACTACTTTTGGTATTAACTGCTTTAAAGTCCACTAGGGAACTTGAATTAACACAGGAAAAAATTCAGTGTTTTTCCCAGTATTTTATATGTTGGTTTGCAAGGTGTTGCAATTCACTGCAATTATGAGAGCCTTCAATGAATTTGTTCTTAGCTAGAACAGGATGAGTTTTATGCCATGCCTTTCAGCTGCAGGGTTGGGGAAGACATTCCACCATTCTCTATTCCTATGGAGTCTTTTTAATTTTTAAGATTTTAAGCAATCTCCATACCCAACATGGGGCTCGGATTTACAACCTCAAGATCAAGAGTCACATGCTCTACTGATGGAGCAAGCCCAGTGCCCCTATTTTTTTAAGTAATCTGTACACCCAAAGGGGGATCAGATACACAACCTAGAGGTCAAGAGTCTCATGCTCTAATGACAGAGATAGCCAGGCACCCGACTTGTGAAATCTTTTAATCAAACCTTCTACAGCATATATCCAATCAAGAGAGATTATTTACTTAAGGAATATCTTAGAGTGGTGATTCCCTGGATATTGGGGGTTTTAAATAAATGTTGAGGTGATCAAGGTGTTAGTGGGTAAACATTATCCGTCATCCCTAGATACAGAGCAAGGTCATCAAATAGTCCTCAGGCAATGGATCTGAACAAAAGGTAGCGGGTGGGCAGACAGCTTATGATCAAGGAATTAGCTGCAAGATACTAGAATCAGGAAATCTAGGTTCAAGTACTGGAATCTATAATAACATGTGATGTGAACTTAACACTACCCTTTAAAGCTCAGTTTTTGTAGTTACAAAACAGGAAGTCAACCTCAAAGGGTTGTTACAAAGCTTAAATAAGCTAATCTCTAGGAAAGCGTGTTTTAATATAGGTAATAAAAATTCAAAGCCTTGGTGGTGATGGGGGGTGGGTGGTAGGTTGTCACCCACTGATGCTAAGCTGTGCTCTACCAGTCAAGGCAAAGCAATCCTATGCTAATTCTCACACTGAGTGTGTATGTGTAGGTTCTCCTTTCTCAGTTACACCATCACCTCCTTAATGACAGAATGCACAATTGATTTTCCACAAACCAACAAATCTCCAGGACCAGAAGATGCTCAACACGTTTGTTGTGTTAATGAATAAATTACATAGAATTGTATCATGTTATGCTATGGCCACAAGAGCTTTCTCAAAGAGGAGAGTCTTTCCGTACAATCCCCCACACCATCCTGGGGTGTTTCCAAACCAATTTTGAGCAGAGCTACATCAATACAGGTCTCAGTTAATTGCAAGTATTTACGCATGATTGTCTCCTCAATTACTAGTCGTATCTACTTTTTAATCCTTAGCTCCTGGCTGAATACTTGTTCATGATTCTACTTAACTTTCTACTGGAAAATCATTCAGAAATCAAACCTGAAAAGCAGTTACCAGGACCAGTGTTTTGCCCAATACCATGTTTACAATGTCCTTCACCCCTGGTACTCAGTTGACAAGGAAGAAGCAGCTTAGCCGTTATGTGGTGTCCATCAGGCATTCAGGAAGGACAAAGAGTTCCAACAATTCTTTCCTTCACTCAAAGAATTTCCTGTACTCAAAACAAAACAAAACAAAACAAAAAAAAAGCCTTTGCCATATCCCTAAATCTCTATCATATTTTGAGATTTCTTCTTCTCTTAAGGTATAAAAACTGATGTATGTCAGGCATAAATGTAATAATGCGGTCAGGAGATCTGATTTTGAGCTGAAAACCTCATATTGATCACTCAGGTCTTGAGGAAACACATTACAGTTTCCTTCAAATGCCCTTCTTTGGTACAATGAAAATATTGCATAGATTCGTAATATCTACCTTTGTGGCTTCTCTGTGAGAAAGGAGCAGTTAGTGTTATGAAACTCATGGAATGGTCGAGAAATTAAAGCACAGATGTGTGATTAAATAGGTCTCCTGAAGCACTATGAGTTATTAACTAAAGGCTGCAGTTTCTTACCCACCCACCCCTACCCCTGCAAATATATGCACTCAATATGGGCTGTTCCAGGAAAGGGGGGCAGTATTTTTGGGAACTTATATGTTCCTTAGCTTGGGTCCTGAAAATGCCATTTAATTCTAATTCTTGAATACTACCTCTGGGTGGATACCAGCCCAAACACCTTCACTGCATTATTTCATTTCCTTTAACTTGCAAGATAATAGGATTAGGCAAGCATTATTGTGCAAGCTTTAAAGATGAAGAAAATGAGCCTCATGGAGCCTAAATGAACGGTCTAAGTTTAAGTCGAATCTAGTTGGCTCCAAGTTTTAACTAAGTATATGTCCTCTTGATAATTAGCAGCTTTTACCTATGCTAGTCTGATAACAAACGTCATCCATAAAACTTGCTTTTTGTTTGATCAGAACAGTCTAATAGCTCCTGTCACATCACTAGAACATTTTTAACTTGCTGAAAAAAGGTGTAATCATAGATTATTTCCTATTATCAGCTACCACCCTCATCACCTCCCACCTTCCACACTGCAGAGCCTTCTCTGGCCACTTCTCTCCCATTTCTAACACCAATTAACAAGAGCTCTCCCATTTCCCAAGCTCTCCCACAGCCTCATTTATTTTTCTAACCCACCTATTAAGGTAGCACGCTAAAAAGAAGAATCCTAATTAAAAAGTCCTCAGCACTGCCCCAAGGAAATCACACCTTCATTGCCAGGAGGTATTTAGCGACAGCAGAATGGGACTCCAGGCATTCTGCAAGATTCAAAGTCCCCGAGCAATTTGCTGCCACTGGCCAGGTGATAATCCAGTTAGTGTTGGAAACCATCCAGGCTGTGACAGAACTTGAAAGAATAGAGAATCTTGACCCCCATAATACAATCCCTCAAGGAGACAGAGGCCTTAGACAGAAGCCCCTACCAACATGGGGGCCAGAGCTGTGCAAAGGAAAGCTTGGGATTTGGTACCCATGGTTGACAACTCATTCCTCCTTCACAGGGGGGAAAAAAAAGAGCACTGAAGTACAACTCTCACTGCAATCAGTTATTCTACCCAACATGAAGGAGAATTTTAGTATTTCAAAGAGTGCAGGCAAAACGGAGAGGTATCAGCTGCTAACAAGGGCTGGTGAGCTCTTTCACCAGCACTTTCCTATCCCTATTTACCTGAGGCTTCATCTCACATTGTTCCCAGGGTTCATTCATAACCTCTAGCATTGGCAAACCCAATACCAGAAAGATGCTTCCAGCTTAAGTTGGTTCCAACAACCACTGCATTGGGTTTGCCATCTTCATTTATCTGACAAAAGTCAACAGCTAGTAAAGTCTGTTCTAGTAGTCATTTTAATTTCGGTTATTGGGGCGCCTGGGTGGCGCAGTCGGTTAAGCGTCCGACTTCAGCCAGGTCACGATCTCGCGGTCTGTGAGTTCGAGCCCCGCGTCAGGCTCTGGGCTGATGGCTCGGAGCCTGGAGCCTGTTTCCGATTCTGTGTCTCCCTCTCTCTCTGCCCCTCCCCTGTTCATGCTCTGTCTCTCTCTGTCCCAAAAATAAATAAAAAACGTTAATTTCGGTTATTATTTCTTTTACAGAGACTTACAAAACTCACAAAGAGTGTGTATGTGTGTGTCTTTCTGAGAACACCACAGAATTTTAGGCTTGGTAGGAAAAAAATCAAGAAGATCATCCAAGATCACTTGCCACCCAACCTTTCCCTAAAACGTGACCATCTAGACTTTTGGGGAAAGCTTTTGGTTACTGTAAGTGTGCTCCATGATGACACAGCTCTTGTTGTAAGACAATGCTTTGTAAGAGTAAACAAACTCTACCTCCCTCCAACATCTGCCCATTGGTTCTATAGTTTTGCCCTACATGCCACACTAAATGAGATAATTTTCTTCCTTCTCCATCTGCAAGTTCTTTAAATATTTGGAGACCATTACTGACAGGTTACTCAAACAAGCCTGAAGTTTCTCTTTTTGCCAGTCTTAGTGTCATTATGGCTAGGATGTGTTCAGATATAAAATAATGGCCCTGGATTACTCTGAACATTAATGCTGCATATCTAAGGGGATGGATCCGACAATCTCATGTTATTTCAACTGAATTTAAATTATTCCCATCCTGCCTTCATGGCTTATCTTGTGCTTTCAAACTGTCAGTCCACCCACTCTGAAACCAACTAATTCGGCACGTCCACACACCCTCCCACATTCCTTCTCATCTTTCCAGAACACAGTTCTGGGATGAATTTGGCATTGGAAAGAGAACAGGTAGCTTCAGCTGAGTTCTCAGAAAAGGGCATTGGACATTAGAAACTAGCCATCCATTACTTAGCAGGTATCTTAAAAACTGATGAGGGCATATGAATTTCTCAACGCAAATATCCAAAACCTGCCTATCAGGAGAAGATTCAGAAGACATCCCGAGTGTGCTCATTCTCATCTTTTTACAGCTGTGTATGTTCACACAACCTGGAATTTTGCCCCTTATCAAAGAGTCCCTGGGAGAGAGCATCCTTGACTTTAATTTGTATTCCAATGGAAAACCTGAAATTAAATTGTAGCAAGACAGTTTCCTCATTTTCTCCTGACCTCTTCCTAACTAGAACACAGAAAATGTACTATGTAACACAACAATGCTCAATGAGACGGTCCACCATCAGCCACACTGCACTGGTGAACATGTTCCCTTGCTGTTTACATAAGTCCTCTTAAGTAAATATATTTAATTCCAATGTATGTGCAGACCAACCTTTATTTTAAAATAGTCAATGAAATTTTCATTTTATTTATTTTTTAGTCGTAAGCTACAATTACAAATACAAGACTGTTGAAATGCCAATGTTTTCATTTTCAACCAAAAAGAAATGAGTTTCCATTTCCAAAATGGGTCAAAGAGAAATGGTCTCACGGGATAAGGAAATTATTTTTTTAAGGAAATATCTCCATCTTGTGGGCATTCAGGACTCACGTTTAGCACCATATACAGAGTGTTGCATTTTTACAATTTGATGCAAAAAAAAAAAAAAAAAAAAGCACTGGCTTGAATGTAAAGCTTTGGTGAAGGGATACAAAAATAAATAATGTATGAATCCTACCTTCCAGACATTCACAATCCAAGGTTAGAGAGGTGCACACACGTATCTAATAAAAGAGAGAAAATGCTGACAGAGGGAGGACACAAGGTTTTAGGTAAGCATGGTAGGGTTACAGACATGGATTTTGACTACAAGTATCTAGGAAGTCTGGGAGCAGGTAAGATTTACACTAGAACCCGCAGTCTGTCTGATTTCAAGAAGTCAGTGGAAGGGGAAGCTTGCCTTCAACAATATGATCAGCTTGAGTAGAAGCATGAAGGTGGGTATGGTAGTTTCCTATCGCTGCTGTAACAAATTACTTCCTGAACGCATAGTGGCCGAAAACGCAAATTCATTACCTTACAGTTCTGTAGAAGTCTGACATGCATCTCACTAGGCTAACTCAAGGTGTGATGTTTCTTTCTGGAGGCCCTAAGGGAGGTTCTTCGCCTCTGCCCTTTCCGACTTCCGGAAGCTACTCACATGCCTTGGCTTGGGGAACCTTCCTCTACCTTCGAAGCCAGCAACGGCAGATGGGAGTTCATCTCACACATATCTTCTTCTGAAGTCACACCCTCCTCAGACTCTCTCTCCTGCCCTTGTCCTCCACTTTTAAGAACACCTGTGATTACACTGGGCCCACCTGAGTAACCCAGGATGCTTTCCCTATTTTAAGATTGACTGATTATTACCCTCAATCCAGCTGCATCTTAACTCCCCTTTCCCAGGCATCCTAACATCTTCTCAGGTTCTAGAAATTAGGACAGGGTGGAGGGTATTATTGTGCCTGTCACAGTGGGACAAGACCACGTAAGAGATGGTGGGTACACTGGGTGTCACATAAAGAATCAAAGGTATATGGGAAGGATGTAATGGGAAGTCAAGCTGGGAATGAGAGAACAGAGACTCTCCAGAAGCTTCTGAGCATGGAGAAATATTATATGATTTTGTTATGAAGAACACAACTCTAGCAGCACCATGCAAGTGGGTGAGGAAGTGTCTGACGGAGGTAGGGAGGCCAGTGAGAGGAGCGCCGATGGTAACAATAAGGGTCTGAACAGATACGGTGATCGTGTGACTAGCAGATGTGGAGACCACTGTATGAGGGAGGACAGACAGGACACTGACTGCCATCGGGGTTCTGGGGGAGAGAATGGAGGACTCTAACACCACTAAAGTCTCAAGTGTGAGAAAAATACTATTCTGCTATCAGAGCTTGGGAACATGGTAGACATTATGCGAGGGGGGAGGGTTATGATTTAGGAAATGGTCAGGGATAGGGGTCTGTAAGATGGGCCACGAAGACTAGATACAATATGAAACTAAATTGCCGAGAAACAGCCTTCAGCGACTGCCTCCAAGTGAAGGGCGCACGAAAGAAGAAAACAGGAAAAAGGCTGAGAGTGAAAGAAGACTGACGGACAAGACAGTTTAAAGAAAAAAAGAGAACAGGGAAAAACGAACGCTGCACACATGCTGAGCCGAAGACCCAAGGACCCCAGAAGTTAAAACTAACCCGGGCACCCCAGCGCTGGAGTAATTCAGCTTACCAAGGGTTTTCTCCAGGTGAAATTAACAGCACATACCACAAATCAATACAGGCACGAAACTGCTGGCATGGGAATCATCGTCAACTGTTTCCCTGTAGAGCAGTGTGAGATTAGGCTGTAGGCATGTGGTCCCCAAAACATGATCATAACCCACTTGCATTTGGAAACTTTCTACATGCCGGTCACCGTTTGAAGCACTTCACGTTTAGCTAAATGAACAAATATCATATCCAGGTGCTACTGCAGGTGCGGAAGAGACACCGATCATCAAACAGATGCAACTGTTGGTGTTCTCGAAGCTTCCGTTCCAGGGCTCTGGGACAGGACTTGCTACTACCGTTTTCTAGACGAGCCACCAGAGAAGCAGGTATTACAGACATAGCCATGAGAGACAGAGCTGGAGGCAAAGCCAGGTGGTCTGGCTTCAGAGTAAGTGCTGCAGGTATTGCCTCCCTTGAGATCATTAGCGCCCCATGTAAAGAAGCTATGCCTAACATACTTTTAAAAGTAGCTGTATTTCACATTAGCATGGGTGACTTTCCAGGTTTGCATACATACTCCCATTTGCCTTCTTGCTCTGTCTTTTGTAAGTACTGTTAAAATTCCGAGGGCTAGATCAATAAAGGAAACACATCCTGGGATTCAGCACGCAGCAGTATAGTGGGGTGGATGCTATGTGGGAGAAACGGGACATCGCTTCAGTCTGTGGGAACACATTCAGGCAAGGCTGTGATACATGCAAATCCGATTGGAAATGCTTTTAGCATCTACCCAAACAAGTTGTGGTTGTGCCAGGAAGAAAACATTTGTTGAGAATACAGAGTCAACATTCATCCACTCCGAAGAGGTATCAGAAACATTACATAAGGATGTGATGCTCCAGAGGGAAGACTTAAGAAAGTACAAACAATGGGGGAGCCTGGGTGGCTCAGTTAGTTAAGCATCCAACTGCTGATTTTGGCTCAGGTCTTGATCTCACTCACAGTTCCTGGGATCGAGCCCCACGTCAGGCTCTGCTGCTTTGGATCCTCCCTCTCCCTCTCTCTCCCCCTCCCCCGCTGGTGGGCGTTCTCTCTCTCAGGCTTAAAGAAAAAAGTAGCAACAATGAAAACTCTGCCTTGTGAGCTACATGCCTAGAGGCGGTTACAACTTTGTGAGGAGATTCCGAAATTGCTTAAACTGGAGATGCAGAGCTATGAGATCAAACCCCTTTTAAAGTTCTACTTTATTGCACCCAACATTAGGGCAATGTCTTTGGCAAAAACCAAGTTGTTTGCTCCATCCTGTTATTTTGGGTCTATAGCTCACCTATGCTAGGACAAGAACCCCATTCCCCTTGGTATGCCATTTTCTTCTTCTCATTGGGTGTGGGTGTCATTTAATCCTAGGGAAATTTAGAAGGAAAAAAAAAAAAAAAAGTACAGGGACTCCTGGGTGGATCAGTCAGTTAAGTGTGTGACTCTTGATTTTGGCTCAGATCATGATCTCATGGTTGTGAGATTGAGCCCCACATCAGGCTCCAAGCTGAGTGTGGAGCCAGTTTAGGATTCTCTACCTCCCCCTCTCCCTGTTCCTCCCCTGCTTGCATGTGCACGCACACATGTCTCTCCCTCTCTCTCTTTCTCAAGAATAAAAATAAACACTAAAAAAAAGTACAAAAATTATAAATTCAGTCTTAGCCTATTATTATATTTGTTAAATTTAATAATATTCTGTGTGCAATTGATTTTTTTTTTATTTTTATGCTTATTATCTCTGAGAGAGAGAACCAAGTAGGGGAGGGGCAGAGAGAGAGAGAATGTGAAGCAGGCTTCACGTGGGGCTTAAACTCATGAAACATGAGATGGTGACTTGAGCTGAAGTCAAATGCTTAGTCAACTGAGCCACCCAGACACCCCATGCAGCTGATATTTTAAATACACTATTGTATTAAGAGAATTCAACATAGAATACCTAAGAAATCATGTGTATTATTCAAGTTTTAAATAAGGCATAACTGAATAACTTTTGTCTTTTTTATTTTTAAGTAGGTACCACACCCAGTGTGGGGCTTAAACTCATGACCCCGAGATAAACAAGTCACATGCTCTAACGACTGAGCCAGCCAGGTACCCCTAACTTTTAAAACTTTAGGAAAATTTTCTTATAGCTACCAACTTAAAGTTTTAAATAATCTTGTAATGTGCAGAAGAATTAAGACCCACCATATTTACAATTTTAATTTATAGGATTTACAAGTGTTATTTAAGCACATGAGAAAGTTTATTTGTTAGACAATTTAAGTGCTTAAAAAGAAAATCGAGTATCTTAAATTTGTAAGTGCAGTTTAAAATATTTAAGTGATTTAATTAACTAGGTTGTGGGGAAAAAAAAAAAAAAAACCCTTTGAAAGTGATTGCTAAAGTTGCCAGATTTAGTAAAATAATTAGATTTGTAAATTGAACCCAAAGCTTAAGAAAGAACTCAATTTTTGAATCTAATTTTAATAAAGCAAATGTTCTTACTCAAAATGAAAGTAGCCCTTAAATAGTTTTTCTAAGGATTAAAATCACATTTAAGAACACCAGAAAGCTCACACAGGTATCATGTGATTACCCAGGGTATCTGTCTCCTCACTGATTACGAAAGGCCTGGGTTCAAGAACCTCTAACATCCGCCAGCTCCATAGAGAGAGCCGAAGGTCTTGTATCCGGCCCAGTGGGCAGTTTGTTATTCATTGTTGATCCCACTTACAGCCTTCTCCAAAGGGCGACTGGATCCAATTTCAGTTTTATTCCAGAAACATAGTTATGACCTTAAGCAAAGGGTTTCCCACCCTCACCTGCCCAAGAAGCAGACTTCCCAGGCCCTGCTCACTGGGGTGCCATGAGGACTAAGGAAGTAGTGTTTCTTCATTCATGTAGAGGCTGCATCTCGCCAAGACACGCTTATAACCACTTCCTGTTCTCTCATTTGCTCCTCCAGTTCTAACAACATTCAAAGAGCGGGATGGATGCATCTCTTCTCCAAACTGCAATGGAATTGCTCTCATTACATGCTACGATCCATTAATGGTCGTGTATATTGGATTTTCTCACCTCCTTCAGGTCATGGATGGGCTCTCCACCACCTGACACAGCTCCGCTTTGCTTCTGCTTATGGAATCTTTCCAGACACAAGCCTCAACACTCCTCTTTCCCTCGGAACATAGCACAGAAGTAGGAGCTTCGAAATGCAAGCAATGTTGAAGCCTGAGATATAAACCCAGAAACAGGGAGCCCCGGAACTGAAAGACCCTAGCCCACCTACGGAACATGGAATCTCTCAACAATCACCCTTCAGTAAATGTCCATTCTCTACCAGCTCCCCATCACCTCTCCTGTCAAAGGGTATAATGCACTGTAACTTTATTCTAACGACTCAGGGAACAACATCATCATGTCAATCCCATCTCACACTCAAAACCCTGTCACATCCAGCAACCCCAAGCACCAGAATCTAGTCTGCCTCACTTGCCTATATGCAGAAGTGGAATCATAATTGGGTAAGGATCCGCTCAGGAGCCAATAATGAGAATCATCCTAACCACATTTCCTGTTTTGCTTTCCAAATAAACAGACCACTGGATGGACAAAGTCCGAAAATATAAATAGAATGAATCACTGCCGCTGATGGCGAGGGCAAGTGAGCCTTCTAACTGCGCTGGATTAAAGGACAGGGTGATCCAAATTAGCTTGAAGGGCATATGCACAGAACAGAGCGAGAAACAGAGAAAAACACCTAGAAAAACAGACCGATCAGGAAAATTGTCCCCAACACGTGAGCAAAGGCTTCGGGCAGCTTGCAAACCTTTAAAGGCTCCTGCATCACTCTAAACAAAGAGGGAGAAAGATGCAGGCGTGATAAATAAAACATACTGTCAAAAAATCAATGGATAAAAATTAATTGGCATTGTGGTTTAGCACTGTGGCCACCGCATTTCCTTGGTTCAAACCCTATCCACCCAGGGGATTCTGAGTCCGTTGACGACGCCACGTGTGTTTCAGAGGTTTTGTGGTCCTGGTGTAACTGCAAGTGCTCAAGTTCAACCTTTGCATTTCATGTTACAGCCCCTGGTCCATTTCCTGATGTGGACTTGGTTTTAACCTGCATTTCCATGAGGTGTCTTCAGTTGCTCCAAACTAGCATCTCTCAAACTGTCGAAGGCAGTCCCCCTGGGGAGATTATAACCTCTTTTAGGGAAAGCAAGCCTCAGCAACGTTTTGCAAAGGGAACGCTTCCCGCTCTGTTGCTCCGAAAGCAGCCAGGCTAGCAACTGCCATCTCACTGCCTAGTGCAGAGTCTTTCTAATGTTCCAGGAGGAAATAAAATTTGAAAATCCAAGTTTTCTAACTTTATGCAAAAGTGAGCTTATTTTCCCTTTCCCTTCACGCCAAACTTCCAGATCAGTTAGGGACCGGCTCTCCTGCTCAAAGGAGCCGGCTGACCCCCTCACAAGCGGCTGTCACCGCTTCCCGTGTTTAGGGAGCTGAATCCTGTGCAATAGAACTCTCCAGTTCAGTCACATTCTGCAAAGGCCAGGGCAGATCTAAAAATACTTAATGAGCCGTGTTCATGCAAATGTTTGCCAGTTATAGAAGGAGTGTCCAATGGCATAAAATCAACCCTAAAAATATATACAATAGCACGGAAGAAATCAAACCAGAAGGCTCATTAGTTTAACAGGAAGGGTCTACAGTTGAAGTAAGAGGCTTTCCCATTTGACTGTTAGTACCAATGGACTCCACCCACCACCACAACTAAGCCCTGTATAAATAAACAAACAAACAAATAAATAAAAGCATTTCCTTCACCTAATCTAATAAGTAAAGCATTGGTGATGGTGACAGGTTTGAAAAGACTGTGCAAGAGATCGTGGGGGCTATGTATCTTCTTAATTCTTCCTTGTCTAATACACACCACGACCTTCAGCTTTGTGACTTGAACATTTGGCCTCAAATGTCAAAAGGCTTATGCAGTGAGCTGGTGAATTCAGCTATGTGTGATTGGATTCACCACAAATTCCAGAATTAATGTGTGTTCAACAAGCAGTTATACTTCAATAACATTTCAGCGTGAAAGAAAAACGGGGCCAAGAATGTAAAAATTGAAATGTTATTAGCCTGCTTCTCCTTGTTATTGGCAATACTATCATTTCTAGTTAAAGACTTTGCATTGTGGCTGGAAATTCTCTAGCATCACCTAACTGAGACACCCCAAATGAATGAAGGCAGCAGTCTCTTGCTTGCACCAGGGTACAAAAGGTTGTCATCAATAGGGAGCAAGAACTACTTATGAAATCAAATCAACCAGCCTCTTTAATAGTACCCTCCTTCTGGCCATACCACACCCTGAAAAAGAACAAGAAAAAATTATTAATATATATCAATCAACAATTTCCATTGAGATACCTACTGGCTCACAGGCCTACTGAGATGTTTTAACCACACATGCATGGTAGCAGAGACCAAAAAAGGAAAAAAGGGAGGAGAACACAAAACAGAGGAGAGTGAAGTGATTTGTTTACCTAATGAAAATGCTACTTGTTTGGATAAAAATAAGAAATAACAGGAAAACCCAATAAAATCTGAAGCTTGCATGAAGTCCCCCTGGCCTTAAAAAGGCTGCTTAGAATGTTTTATTTCATTGCTTTCCTTTTGGATCATGTCTCTGACCCTGGACGTGTCCCAACAATTTCCAGTATCCCTGGGCTCTGCTCTTGGTGCACCTGTTTTCATCCACCTGGAAGTGTCTCGTTACTTAAGATCAGCCTCTTGGTTTTCCTTGGTGGCCTAAGTGAGGGCTTTCCATGGCAGCCCCATTCTCTTATTTGTTTTCCTTTAGATGCTATTAATTAAAGATTCTTTGTTGGAGTGAAGAGGGACTGAATCCCATGGCCAACAGGTCAGTGCTGGTGGCCTTGGAAAATGGTAGCACTCTTCAACTACCAATCAAGGTGAGCCCTCAGCAGCAAGCAACTGACAGGGTCAATAACCACCATTAGCAGGGCTTCTCTGTGGAACGTATCCTGATGGTCATTCGTATTAAATTACACAACTCATTTCTGGGTTCACTACAAGGTAGGAAAAGGTATCGGTAGGCATTTCTGTGCCAGAAAACAGTCTCCCCAGAACGGCGGTGAGTTTCCTCCTCTGTACGATGAGGGGACTGCCCTGGGCAATCTCTAAGAAACGGCTCCAACATTCTGTTCTGTAGGAGCAGGGACGGTCCTGCAGCTACATTATTAAGGTGCAAAGCAGTCCACCAAAGAGCTGAAAACTAATACAGTTTCACAAGGCCTTAATAGGATGCTTCCTGCTTCACTGCCAGTTTGAATGGGTCTTTTAAAAAGGTGCTTGCCAATCTTTCATGAGATTCTTGGATGACTTGGGATCACACAGAAATTCTTTTATTACTTCCTTTTATTCAAAAATCGTGATGGAGCCCATACTGTGTGGACACCGCACCAAGCACAAGGATAAAGAGTAAACAAGACCGTGTCCTCAAAGACATTCTGCCCATTAGTTTCCTAAGGGACTCAGGGAACGAGGGCCCTGGAAAATTAGTAAAGCAGCAGAGCACTGCCCTTAGACATGTCCCTGCCTCATGGATTTGGGGTATTAGATGCCATTCCAAGCTTTCTTGCCCACTTAGAGCCAGGTTCTATATCCCTGCCTGCAGGGAGCTCCCAAGACAAAAGGATAGACATATTTCAAACAGCCTGACAGACTCCTTTGAAAGGGACCTACTTGGCTCTATTACGATGGAAATTGGTAAGTTATCAGTAGCTATCAGAAGTGTAAAGACATATTCAAACTTGCCACCTTAGGGATGATAAATAGTATGGCAAGAATGGACTAGCTGGACACAGTTAGACCTTGGCCACTGCCACCCTGTTCAGACAGAGGAGGAAAGACAGGAAGGGGAGCAGGTGGCCAGAATCTGAAGTTGCTCAGTCTTTGACTGGGAGGCCTCCAGTCTGAGTCTTAAAGAACACAGAAACGTCCTGAGACCAAAAAATCTTTCCAATTATGTCTGAAATCGGGAATTTCAATTAATTTTTAAAATTTTTAATATTAAGCAAATGACATACAAAGAAAGGGAAAGAATTAAGTATTTATTACATGTCGCTCATTTCACAGGCTGTAAGATTTCATCTTTGAAGCAGCCCTAATTAAGGCTAGGTACCAGTATCCCCTCAGCAGAGGAGGAAATGTGGCCCAGTTGGAAACAATAAGAAAATCTGCTCCAGGGCATCCATTAATAAATCTCTGAGCCAAGACAAAATCTTGTCTAAATGCACTCCAAATAGGTAACAGCATAGTATCATCTATGTATCTCAAAGACCACAGCTGCTAAGAAACTTAAGAGTGAGATACATGTTTAGTGAGTGCCATCTTGCAACACCTAAGAAAATGGCCCCATACCCAGCCCACAAATTGTGTTTCCCATTGTCCTTTCCTAACAAGCCAGATAACATTACTAAGAAATGCAGCATTAAGACCAAGATGCCTATGTAATGATGGGAAGCACTATTGGATTTAATAACTCTTGACTTTTAACAAATAATCTGACAGATAAGGTCAATTCCATCAATAACTCTTTCTCCCGTGGCCCATTGTGGTCAGGCAGGTCCTGCCTCACCAAACACATTTCTACTTTAAGCAAAGTGATGCTGTGATTATCACCCTAGGCTCACAGGGCAGTAAGGACACAATAGGTGCACGTGATGATCCCCAACTGTCCACTAAACATCCACAAAGAGGGGTTAATCTCACCCAAGCTTTTCTAATTTTGGTGACCTGCTGTGTCCCTGAGGGCTGGATCTCAAGGTGCATTTCCATGACCAGCAACATGAGCTGGACCTGCAAATGCAGATTCCAGGCCCCATCCCTGGAATCATCCACCCCCACAGAGTCAAAATTTGAAGTTCACCAATCTTTAACGTGGGAGGGCCTCCAATCCAAGGCTTGAAAAAACTAAATGGAGCCTGGGGACAGTACCCAGCCGATCTGTGTTTTCACGTCTAGCAAGCCCTCCAGGTGACTCTGATACCAGTTTACAATGACTGGCCTAAAGACAATAGCAGCCTAGTGACCCACGTTCCACCATGAGGGAAAAAATCAGAAGCGCCAACTAATTATGATGCTAGGTAACATTCCAATGAGATTCCTCACAGCATATGGAATCCGCAATATGCTTGCCTCTCTGGATAAATGGATTCTCTCCTTAAAATAATACTTAAATATCTGAGTTATTCAGGCCATTAGGTTTACCTTAAATAGAAAGTACAGTCTCTAAATTCCTGGCCATTTTGTATTTTGTTTCACAGCTGTCATCTGTAGTTTTTACATGATATTAGAACACCCATTTCTAATTTAATTTTTTTTTAATTTTAAGTATTTAAAAGTTTAAAACATTATTTTACTATGGTTACTACTTTATATAGTCCATATCTGAAAGCACAACAATGTAAATAGATGGACTGAAAGATGGATGAATGACTAACAGATAGATAGATGCATGATGGGTTTAGATAGCATGGTACCTTCCATCTATATGGTAATTTTTACCGGAACAAATCTAAACTCTCTATGCACCCTAAAAAATCATCTCTGCTAGACTGTCAGCCACATGAGAGCAAGAAGTAAGCCTTACTAATGAAGGGGTTCAATAAATGTTTGTTGGATAAAAGGAGAAAATTCATGGGGCACCTCGGTGGCTCAGTTCCTTAAGCATCTGACTTTGGCTCAGGTCATGATCTTGCGGTCCGTGGGTTCAAGCCCTGTATCGGGCTCTGTGCTGACAGCACAGAGAATGGAGACTGCTTTGGATTCTCTCTCTCTCTCTGTCCCTCCCCTACTCACGCCTCTCCCTCTCTCTCTCTCTCCCTTTCCTTCTCTCTCGCAAAAGTAAATAAACACTAAAAAATATTCAAGAAAAAAAAAGGAGGAAATTCATGGCATGGGATATTTTTCATTTGAAGCTAGGAGTTATAAATGAGCTCTAGAGAAGTTTTTTTCTGAGTCTAGAAAGAGGATAAATAAGAAACAGTTCTTCACCAGTGTAGGAGAGGATAAACTTGCCCCCTACACTCTTAGGCGTGTCACTGGGGTTGGTGAATGGAAAAGACAAAACTCCAGGTTAACAGGAAAAAAGGTAAATATATTTCAGTGTTTTTCATTTTTATGAGTATGGGTAGGTTCACAGTAAACAAGCAAAAACCCAATTAAATCATTAGGCTTGAGAATTCACCTATCATCTTAATAAAGGGTGGTAAGTTGTGAAGAAAGGACTGTACAAAGGCAAAGGGGCTTGAGCTCTCACAAGCAGGAAACTGAGAAAGTGACCATGCTTGGAAACTAATGAAAGATAAGGGTTATTTTAGTAACATCAGTTTGCACAGACGTCTCTCAGGGCAAACTTTCTACCTCTGGTGCTTCGGAGGTTGTTTTCTTTCTACCAGCACAGGAAAAGGGAGGAGGGTGCATTCACCACTGGAAAAAAAAAAAAAAAAAAAAAAAATTGATGCCCTGCTTTTAGGCAAAGAAGGAGAAAGCAGAGGTCTCTTCTTGGGTCTGCTTTCCCTCAAGTGCTTTTGGCTCAAAATAACCCCTGTGACAGAGTGGCATATTTTGAGGTGGCATATTCTGATCCCCTTCACCAGTAACTCCTGAATCTCTGAATCAGTGAAAAAAAAACAAAAACAAAAACAAAAAAACGTCTGCTTGCATTTTCTCACATGTCTCTTCTGGTGTGCTGTGACCTCCTGTAAGCTCTGGATCTCTACCTATCCGGGCCAAGAGGTTTAAGAACCACTACTACAACAGTCATGGCCACAGGTTATTTTCCCCCTTCCATGCGTTTCTTTCGTGTTTTTTTTTAAGTTTATTTATTTATGGAGAGAGAGAGAGGAAGAGAGAGAGAACGGGGGAGGGACAAAGAGAGAAGGAGAGAGAGAAAATCCCAAGCAGGCTCCGTGCTGTCAGCACAGAGCCCAACACAGGGCTCGATCTCACGAACCGAGAGATCATGACCTGAGCTGAAATCAAGAGTCCCACACTTTGGTCCAACGAATGAACCACCCAGGCAACCCTCCATTCACTTCTATATAATATAAAGAAACTGGGCAAGAGAGATGTTGGTAGATCATAATGGTGGGTCATAAACCCAAGACCCCAAGACCCAGTGTATTGTGCAATTTAATACGCTATGCAATGGAAACAGTCAAGTATTAATATCTTTTTTGCTTTAAAATTTTTTTAAATGTTTTATTTATTTTTGAGACAGAGTGTGAGCAGGGGAGGAGCAGAGAGAGAGCGAGACACAGAATCCAAAGCAGGCTCCAGGCTCTGAGCTGTCAGCACAGAGCCCGACGCGGGGCTCGAACTCACAGACCTGAGCCAAAGTCAGACGCTCAACCGACTGAGCCACTCAGGTGTCCGTATCTTTCTTTCTTAATGCTTTCATCTATTTCTCTGATTCTGTATTTTTCTGCCATTAGGAGATATGCTGTGTGGGGAGGTGGGGGGAGGAGAGGAAAGAAAACGATGGCTTACAAAAACCAAAGCCAGCCCCTTCCACTGAGTGTGGGCAGGAGGTTAATTTTACACTCCAGCTAAAGGAGAATGAGGAATGTCCTGGTAGGCAGGAGAGTGGGTGGGTGGCAGATGTCTCACTCTGCCTTTTGGAAACCCACATTGGAAAGTGGAGTCCTGAATATGCTACCCCCTTGAGATGCAAAGCAGCCAGGAGCCCTGCAAGGAGGGAACACAGACAAAAAAAGAACTAGGCCAAACAGCAATTAGGAGGAGACATTAACCCAGAAAATGCCAGAGGACTTTATACCCTCTTTTCCGTTCCCACAGAAACAAATTTAAAACCAACTGTTACAGAAACAGAACAAGGAGCGCCTGGGTGTCTCAGTCCCTTGAGCATCTGACTTCGGCTCAGATCATGATCTCACAGCTCTTGAGCTCGAGCCCCGTGTCAGGCTATGTGCTGACAGCTCAGAGCCTGGAGCCTGCTTTGATTCTGTGTCTCCCTCTCTCTGCCCCTCCCCTCAAAAATAAACATTAAAAAAAAAAAAAAACAGAATGATTCTCTTATTTGATTTGCTTTACTCCTAACTGCTCTTAGAACTCTGTTGTCAAGGCAGATTCTGGTCATCCCTCAAGTTACAATCATTTAGATTAGTGTGACCAAGAGTTGCCAGAAATTTGAACTTGGATGGTTAATGCCACCCGCTTCCAAGTTAACTTTGCCTTGGATATCCTTCCTAATGCATCCATTTTTCAAGGCTGACAAAATACAATACATTCACTTCCTAAATCTGAAATCTCCACATCGATGGAGATGGTGTAAAGAATGGGCACCACTGGTAATGACTAGAAAAAAACTTCTGAATGTGAGGATGATAATTCATTTCCTCAGTGTCAGCAAATGCTATTGGAGACAGGCACAGAAACTCAGATGTAGAAATGCAACCTCATCCTCCTGCCATTCATTTGAGGTCAGCAATTAAATAGACTGCCTCCCATTCCAATGAAGACATCTGACATTCAAAAAAGAGGCTGTGGGTATTCTACCGATTTTGCATAAGTGTGAGAGCCAGAAGCCTGCAGGACAAATGCATTATTTAATTTTCTACTATCACATACTAAACAGCTTTTTTGGACTCTAGACATCAATTTGTTCCAATACTAAAGGCCCCAGTGGTAAAAAGATATGAAAATATTCAAAGTAAACTAATGCCTCTGATGCTCTTGGATCAGAATACTAATGTCTCCATCTGAAGAGGCCTTACGTCTGTTATCTTTCCATTAGAAACCTTTCACATAAGTCCATTTGGACAATACATACCTGCGGCTCATGGAATGGTAGTCAGTAATATCCATTTATTTTTCTATGTAATGCCCTTCTTTGTCTGCATGCCTCGTGCAAATTCATCAGCAACACTGTTTTTGTGCTTTAAATCCTAAAGAATTCAAAAAAGGCCTCTACTGTGTCTCCTTTAAACTAATTTTGGGTGGCAACTAAGATAGCATCATGTGGATTTGGGGCTTGATAATGTTTGTTAATGAAGGAAATTGGAATTCTCTTTTCTACACACACACACACACACACTGAAGCTCAATTAAGTTAACAGATTTGCATAGTGCACTTGTGACTCAACATCCATTCACACACTAAGAATTTGTTAAGTGGTTGCTACTGGTTTGTGGGTTTTTTTAAATTATGTTCTTTTTTATGTTTATTTATTTAGAGAGGAAGAGGGGACAGGTGAGTGAGGGGCAAAGAGAGAGGAGACAGAGAATCCGAGCTGTCAGCACAGAGTCCACCATGGGGCTCCACCCCACACACTGTGAGATGGTGACCTGAGTCAAAATCAAGAGTTGGACGCTTAACCCAGTGAGCCACCCAGACGCCTCAAGTACCGCACTTCGAATTGGACAGGTACTGCTAGTCCAAACACCTTATATGGAGAAGAATCTATGTAACTCTTTCATTAAACAAATATGTCAAATGCCTGCTCATTGCATGAGCGTGGGGAGTGAAGAAAGGGGATTCATAGGAAGTACGGGGGCCTCACAAAAGAAAGTTCTAGTTTAGGTTTGTTTCCCAACAGGAAGTGGCTTTCCCTTATCAAAGGAACCTCAAATCTCTCCTCACAATCACAGTATGCAACACAACATCAACTTGAAGAAAGAACTATGAGAAAGACCAAAGGCAGTGAAGGCTTAGCGACAGAGCTAACGGACTTTTAGGAACAAGTGCAAACTGAAACTGACTTCCATTTGGTGACAGAGGAAAGAAGTGTCCCAGCAGGGCCCACACAGATACACAGATAAGAATATGTTAGAGCCAAAGTTTCAACAGAGCATACAGTTTAAGAGTATGACAAGATTATAAAACTCCAGACCATTTCTTCCAGAGTTGAAACCTTAGCTCAACACCTTTGGGTGAGCACATCTTACCTCTCCACACCTGTTTCTTCATTTGTAAAACTGAGATAATAATAGTTCCAACCACAGGGTGCCTGAGCTGGCAACTCTTGATTTCGGCTCACATCATAATCCCAGGGCAGTGGGAATGAGCCCCACATCAGCATGCACCCTCCTTAAGATTCTCTCTCTCTCTCTCTGCCCCTCTCGCCCACTCCCATGCTCTCTTTCTCTAACAACTTTTTAAAAATTAAAGGAATACATATACAAAACTTAACATGCTTGGCACCTAGTGCCAAGGATTGGCTAGTAAATGAACAACTCAATTAGCCACCTAGATTATAAAAAAAAAATATTACTAATTTCTTACTGAAGGGGATGAAAATGGCTTTCAGAAACTACTGTAGTTAATTTTCATTTGTTCGTGAGTATATTTTATAAACAGTACATAGCTCTCCCCATATAATGTAGATGACAGAACCTGTGTCAAAAGGTATCACATGGATTATTACTTTATCATTATACAAACTCAAAAGCCCTTTTGCCTTCCTAAGTCTCAATGTAAAGAACCAATCTGCAGATTATTATAGATCTCAGGGTAATTAATAACTGAGAGTAGGCCAGAATAGAAAACGCAGATAAGCGTATGGCTGGCTATCTCGTGGAGGATATTTTCTTTATTGGTAGAGGACAGTAATACCCCTGCTATGGGCAAGGCACAGGGCATGCAAGCTAATGGTCACCAGAAGTGACAAGGATGAAATTTTACTGAGCCATGTGGGCGTGGATTAGCATACGTGCCCTCAATCTAGATTTATTCAGCACTCCTGGACAAGACATATTACTAAGTGCTAAACAGGTTACATTTGTATTTTTGGCCTTCGAGGAGTTTAACATTTAGCTGAGGTATCACGTCTAGTATAACATAAACTTAACAAAAATGTGTCACTAAACAGTTCCAGAAAAATCCAGAGTAATATCCAGAGTAGAGGATTTTATAAGGAAACATTATGGGTCCACATGGTCTAAAAAGGCTTTGTGGAGCAGGAAGATAAATAGTAAGGTTCTAGGACCAATTCAGATGCCTGCAAGTTTTCCCCCTGTACCACTAGGCAATTCTCCCCCAGGAGCTGGGTGTCTTACAATTCACTTCAATTCTGACTCTATCTACTCTGAGGGCTCAGTCCCACAAGACTGTCCCTTCTTCATATACCAATCGGAAGTCCAGGTTCTTACCTTCTGCTTCTGACCAATGAGCTATAAATCAGGGGTACCTCTTCTTGCATTCAATTAATTTTCTAGAGAGGCTCACAGAACTCAGCAAACTAGCTTACTCCCTAGATTACCAACTTGTTACAAAGGACATAAAAGGATAAGAATCAACAGCCAGATGCTGAGTTACATATGGTGAGGTAGTGAACAAAGGAGCTTCTGTCCTCATGGGAGTCTACAGCCCAGCATGGTGGCACATGGAAGCATCGTAGGCACTAACCTAGAAGCTCCCGGAAGCTCATCCTCTTTGGTTTTTACGGAGGCTTCATTACTTAGGCATAATTGATTGAAATATTTGCTCATTAGCAATTGTCCTCAACCCTCAGCCCCTCTTGTCGGGGACGGGTGCCTGAAAGTTCCAATCCTCCAATCCTGGGATCCATTCTCCAGGCAACCAGCCCCCATCCTTAGGTGCTTTTGGAAAGCCTCTTTAACATGACAAAAACACCTTTATTACTCTCATTTCTGGAAATTCCAAGCGTTTTAGGAGTTCAGTGCCAGAAAAGGGGTCAAAGACTAAATATATGTTACCTATTATAAATCACAACATCACAAATGGGAATAGATTCCTGAAAGGCAGAAATGCATAGAACAGTTACAAAGGTCAGGCTAAACAGATCAACGCTGCAGGCAAAAGGTCAAAAACTGGCAATCACAACACATGTTAGATAGAGTCCCTTTAGTTATAATATAGAGAGGTCCTCAACGGAACTAAAATATACTGAACTACTATGTATAAACAACAGCAAGCTAAAGAGAGGCAGGATGATCTCATGGAGTTTTCAATACAGTTAAACACATAAAAGAAGGAAAAATACTGACAACATGATGTGAAATGAGTTAAATTACATGAGAAAAATTCTAGTTCCCAAGCACAGAAAATATAAGCTCCATAAGGGCAGGAACTAAATCTGTTTTCTTACTTTGTTGGCAAAGCAGACACTCAGTAAATATTTGTTTAATGAAGAAATATCAAGGAGATACAAGATATTTTAGACGAACGTGGGGGCACAGACCAGTATTCTTAGAGGGGGAGTTTAAGAGTCAGGAAATGCTTCATGAATGAGCTACCACGCATACAGCATCCTGGAAAATGGGCAGATTTTGGTGACAGAGCAGAGTGGAGATGTAATGTACCAGTGGAAGGGCCCAATGAGGGAAAAACCTGAGAGTGGGGGACAGAGGAAAATCTGGACTTTGGTCCAGTAATGACGAGCAGTTCAACATAGTTAGCAACAACTTGGAATTAGAAAGTTTTGAAGTCTCCATACTAACAAACGCTAGTCACTAGAAGTTGAAGGGGGACAGACTATGTCACCCCATAATATGCCACTTTGGCATATTAATTATCTTGAATTAAAGGGATTGCACACATAGCCGTGCAAGAAGGACCCTCTGACCCTTGTTGCCCTTAAATAAATCCCCCATGTGAAAGGTACCCTCCCTGTACCAGTCCTATCCAAAAACTCATTGCCAAGACCAACATCCAAGAGCTTACTGCCTCTATTTTCTTCTTGGAGTTTTACTGTTTCAGGTCTTACACTTAAATCTTTAATGCATTTTGAGTTAATTTTTGTGAAGGGTATAAAAGAGGGATCTAATTTTATTCTTTTGCATGTGAATAATCTGTTTTCTCACCACTATTTATTCAAAAGACTATCCTTTCCCCATTGAGTATTCTTGGCCCCCTTGTCAAATATTAGTTGACTGTATACGTATGGCTTTATTTTTGGGCTTCCGATTCTGTTCCATTGGTTGATGTGTCCATATTTATGCTGGTCCTACACTGATTTTGTAACTATTGATTTGTAGTGTAATTTGAAACCAGAAAATGGGACGCTTTCAACTATGTGTTCTTCAAGATTGCTTTGGCTACTCAGGATCTTTTATGGTTCCATTTGAGTTTTAGGATCATTTGTTCTGTTTCTGTGAAAAATGAGATTGGAATTTTGATAGGGATCGCACCCAATCTGTGGATGGCTTTAACTGGTATAGACGTTTTACCAACCCTAATTCTTCTGATGCAAGAACATAAAATGTCTTTCCTCTTCGTCTTCTTTTTTTCAGCAAAGTCAGTTTTCAGTGTACAGATCTTTCACCTTCCTTAAACATATTTCTAAATATTGTATTGTTTGAGATGCTACTGTAAATAAGATAGTTTATTTCTTTTTCAGACATTTCACTGTTCATGTCTAGAAATGAAACTGATTTTTGCATGTCGATTTTGCTTCTTGCAACTTTACTGAATTTATTACAGTTCTGAGAATTTGAAAGATGCTGCTGACGCTGCCTGTCCTCCCTCCACGTTTTCAGCAGCACTGCTCTACAGGGTTATGAACTTGCAGAGCAAGGAATCTGGGTCAGGTGAGTCTATCTAGGAAAGTAATTAGGGCTGGGGAGAAAACATTTATTAAGGAAAAATAAGGCATTATGTTTCAGCTTTCCAAACAACTCATGATCACCACCGCCAAATTTAAGGCAAATGAATTAATCCTTCACTTAAGTCCTTTCCTCAATGCAGGTCTTTAAAACACTCTCTAATGGCCTTAATACAATAACTAATAAAACTCCAGGAGTCAAAAAGCATATGGAACAACAATCAGCCTAATCTGATGGAGGCAGAATGCAATGGAATTTCCATAGTAATGGCTTTTCTTTTCCTTTCCTTTCCTTCCTTGTTGCCTTCCTTCTTTCTTTACTCTATGCCAGTCAGTTTATTAAAAGAGATTAATTTCAAATGAATGAGAAAATGTGTTGCTGCTGCAGCTAAAAATTCTACAAGGAGCAAGAAAGGAAGTGGTGGGAGGGGGAATTTTGGAAAATACTGGAAAAGAGCCTCAAAAACGACAGGATTTTTTGAAGGAAAATTTCGAAAACTTTCAAGACAGGGGAGTATTATTTCCTGATAGAATATGGTGGAATTTCCAGACCTTCTGAAGTTCTCCTGTGACTGTTTTAACACTGTAATTATAGCAACAGACTCCAAAGGAGAAGATGCAGAATAACTTGAAGTTTTCTGAAATTCTCTACACTAGATGGAGAGAATGGCATGAACAATAAATCCCCCCAGGTTATGTTTCCTCTTACAATGTGGTGTGTCCGACTTAGCTCACCCAAATTACCTTCTGTTTTAATGCAACTGACCATTTATTGGGCACTACAGCCCAATCAGCAGACACATTTTTAAGTAATTTAAATGTCCTTTAAGACTCACAATATGTCTTAGAAAAATACTATTTTACTAGGAACTTTTAAAGAATTAAAAAAAGCGAAAATGAGGCACCTGGGTGGCTCAACTGACCAAAAGTCCGTTGGTTAGGCATCTGACTCTTGATTTCAGCTCAGGTCATGATCTCAGGGTTTGTGAGTTAGAGCCCTGTATTGGGCTCCGCTCTGACAGTGAGGAGATTAGTTGTGATTCTCTCTTTCTCTCGCTGCCCCTCCCCAGCTCTCTCTCCCTCTCCCTCAAAGAGAGAGAGACAGAGAGAGACAGAGAGAGAGAGACAGAGAGAGACAGAGAGACAGAGGAAGGGAGGAAGGAAGAAACAAACAAACAAACAATGAATTGGATCCCAGGATAAAAACATCACCCACAGCTAAAGTGACTTTGTAATTTCTCATCCAAATTGGGACACTTTAAAAGTGAAGAAAGGGAGGTAATATGAATTATTACAATGGACCAGAAATTATAAATAAGACTTCTAGCCATAGTTTCCCCTTCCTTTAATATCACAATTACTCATCAAAATTATCCTTTTCTTACAGTCAACAATGATAATTCTTACCAGATTTGTATTACCTCGGGCTGTTGGGATTCAGATACAGTTCTAGAAGGAAGCATGATATCATTGAAAGAATAGAAACCTTGGAGTCAAAGAGACCTGTATTTAAGATGGCCCAGGTCAGAAAAGTGTAACCTATAATTTCTGTTGCTGTTGACTTTCCTAAGGTGAGCATTACTTACAAACAAGAGTTTTTCCTTCTCTGGTATGATTTTAGCAGATGAATGAATTTGGGAAAAGTGTGTGTGTATATGTATTCATCATCACATACACACGCATTACAAACATACACACACACTCTCTCTCTCTCTCTCTCATTCTATGTGTTACATTAAAAGAGAAAAGAAAACCGATCAGGTCCTTCCACAAAGACCAGGGAAAAATCTGACTGATTACTTTCTAGGAGGTAAACATTTTCTAAACATTTCCAGTAATCTTGGATTAAATATGCTTCCAAACTGAATCTAGCCAAGTCCCTGAAACAGCTTATCACTTGAGTTAGTAGAAAGAACTAGCAGAATGTACAAAAGGTATGAAGTAAAGCATAAAACCAAGCACTGTAACACATATACAGTTCAATAGGACAGAAAGGAGATAGGGACCTTGATGTTTGTTCCACTAAAGACTGCAAACTCGGTCATCTGCTGTCAGGAGAATGAAGGTTCAGAAAGAAGTTAAGAAAACGTCCCCTCATGAAGTGTAGTTAACATGTGTCACAGTGAGAATTTTTTAAGGCATGTAATTGTTGAGTCACTAGGCTATACACCTGAATCTAATATAATATTATGTCAACTAAACCTTAATTAAAAGTAAAACCAAATTTATACATAGCAAAAAATAAACAAAAGTCCCCTCACAAATGCCTTTGAAAATTGGATAAGAAATAATACCAAATTATCTTATTAGGCTATATCACAGAATTTCATTTTTTCAACCAAAATATATGTTTAAAAATAAGCCACAGAAAGCACATAAATATCATCAATTTCCATATTAGAAGCAGGGAAGAAAGTGGCCCTTTCTTAGGTATCTAAGAGGATCAACATAGAACATACAATTCCTGTTTCTGTTCCCATGACGAAAGATGATCAGCTACTTTGACCTAATATATCCCTTTCAGATACATTAACATATAGAATTCTGTATGTAAATCAAATTCTATATTGTATCTCAGGTGCTAACTTTATGGCAGCAATCAGACCTCAAGGGAATGACTTCAGAAAGCACCACTTCATTAAAAAGAAATCTTAACACTTTTAACCATGGTTTGTTAGAAAAGAGAATTCTTTGTAGTGTGAAGTTATTACCATCAGCAGGAAAAGATATGGAGCAGAAATAATACAGTGCTGTCCTTCTTGATTAGAACTAGATATTTATCACATTCTCATTGGAATCCATAGTTTATCTTTTGGAAATCACCAAAGAACTAAACCAACATCATTTACCCAAGTTGCATCCACATGGAGTCAGAAGACACCTTTTCTATGCAGTATCTAGCTGGGAGCTTTTCCACTCCCATCTCTCTTACTTTTTCCCATTTAGTTCAATCTGGGCATGCCGGCTTCTGTGGCTTGCTTCCCCCTGCCAGCAGTAATTTACTGACCTGTTGATACTAACTCCTACTGAATCATCTCCATGCTCCTCCCCAGATACGGTACCTCATTGTCATCCACAGCAAATTGACTAACACAGAAGTCGCTATGTGCCCCAAGAAATAAGTTGCAACAGATAAATATTTTACAGCAGTCCTTAGCATTTCCTTCTTGGTACCAAGGAGTATATCATGCTTAGTGAAATAAATAGGGCCATTTGAATTTTAGCACCCAGAGATAGAATAAGCTCATGAGGAATAATGGGTTATAAAGAACATGCATGAATGTTCTTTATAAGAACATAAGAGAGGGGTCAACACTCTCTTTTTCCAGTTACTATTTGTAAATTCAGAGTCAAGTTGATTAACCTCTCTGAGCCTAATGGCCCTCATTATAAAATGATGTTGTAATATCTGTAATATATGCTAAAATATTTAAGGATAGTCAGGTGTGTGTGTGTGCGCGCGCACACACGCATGCATTTGTGTGTGAATATATGATAAGCAGAGCTTTAATTTACAACCAAGGGTAGTTACTTGTCTTAACTGGGTTGGCTCTCAGATAATCTAAAGGATATAGTAGCTACTAAAACATTCCAGTTATCTTTATCTCTGATCAGAAAAAGAGATTTTTATTAAATAGCATAAAAGATTTTTGAAATGGGTTTTCATTGGCAAATTTTGTGGTGCAATTTCAAATTGTGTGGATAGGCTAGAAATATTATATATCTCCTTGACTGAACTAGTTACACAAATTCTGTATCATTGAAATGGCACCTGAGATTTGGTTTTTAAACAGCATTGAACCTCACCACAATTACAGAAGATTCTGATTATGAAAACCAATTATAATATTCAATAATTCTTGCCTCTAGAATAGCTGTTGTGTTTGCTGTAGTCAACTTTTTTATACAAGTTGTAGATGGAACTCTTAAAAGAACAGCATATCGCTGTTAAAAGAATAGCATATCGCTATTGAGTTAACACGATTATGACTAATTTCACATTTTTATTCCAATAAATATTGGTTTTTGTAGGACGGTTTGGTCCAAAATATACTTTGGCATATGGCAACTAGTGTATGAAGGAAGATACATGAAACTTTCCCTACCTCCAATGACTGCTCATTAAAAAGCAAAGAAAAACAATAATAAATCAGCACCAAGACCACTTAATGATTATGAATAACCAAATTTGGTTCAGTTAATTTACAAAATATAGGGAAAATAAGTAAAAATAATAATTGTATTTTACTGGGATACACAAGATCAACAGGATGCATAGGCTTTGGTAAGAACAGGTGATGTACAAAGACAACACTAAAAAGTTAGTATGTTATTGTGTAAACCAAATAGGTCTTAGAATCAGGATTTTATTGGCAAATTACTGGGTCCCTATTTGAAGAATATCTCCTTCTTGTTGGTTGCTCCCTTCTTGATCTTAGACGAATGATAATGATACATGATCAAAAACTGGATTCTGTTGCATATGGAAACGATTCTCCCTTGCCTCTCACAGGTAACACCTAGTATAGACTTTTCAATCAGCATCACTCATTAACCTATTATGTTGCCCCACACTGACCCAAATATCTTCCCTACTTAATATCTCAGTATATAATATGCTGAAATGTGAAAATATGTAAATTGTGGCATCAATATAAAAAAATGATACAAATTGTGACATCAATAACATAAAACATATGGAGGAGTGAAGTAAAATTATGGAGTGTTTACGTATGACTGAAGTAGTTGTCATATTAAAATAGACTTACAACTATATTATATTTTGTGTAAATCTCATGATAATTACAAAGAAAAAACCTTTTCTGTAGTAGACACTCAAAACAGAAAGAGAAAATACTCAGAATACACCACCACAAAAATATTAACAAACCTTTATTCAACACAGTATTGGAAGTACTGGTTGCAAACAATCAAAAGGACAAAGAAAAGGCACCCAAATTGGTAAGAAAGAAGTAAAACTGTCACTATGTGTAGATGACATGATACTATACACAGAAAACCCTGACGACTCTACCATAAAGCACACACACATACACACACATACGCTCTCATTCTTTCTCATTCTAAAGAATGAATTTAGTAAAATTATAGACTATAAAATTAATATAGAGAAATCTGTTTGGTTTCTATACACTAAGATGAATTATCAGAAAGAGAAATTAAGAAAACAACCCCATTTATGAGTGCATCAACAAATTTTAGGAATACAATTTAACAAAGGAGGTAAAATTTCTATACTCTGAAAACTGTTTAAGACACAGATGAAATAAACGGAAGATGACACAAATAAATGGAAAAATAAATCATGACCATGGATTAGAGAAGTTAGTATTGTCAAAATGTCACTATTACCCAAGACAATTTATAGATCCAATTGAATACCTATCAAAATACCCACTGGTATTTTTTTTTGGGGGGGGGGGGATTTTTTCACAAAACTAGAACAAATAATCCTAAAATATATGAAGAATCACAAAAGACCCCAGATGTCCAAAGCAACTGAGGAAGAACAGGCTGGAGGTATTATGTTCCCAGATTTCAAACTATACCACAAAGCTAAAACAAGTGAAACAATATGGTATTGGCACAAAAAGAGACACATAGATCAAAAGAAAAGAGAACTAAGAAATAAACTCAGGCTTACATGGTTAATTAATCTATGACTGAGGAGGCAACAATGTACAATAAAGAAAAGACAGTCTCTACAATAAATGACATTAGAAAAACTGGACAACTACAAGAAAAAGCATGAGACTGGACCATTTTCTAACACCATATACAAAAATAAACTCAAAGTGGAGTAAAGACCTAAATGTAAGACCTGAAACCTTACACTGACAGGAAACATTGACAGGAAACACTTGGACAAAGGTTTTAGCAATATGTTTTTTAATCTATCTCTACAAGCAAGGGCAACAACAGCAAAAATAAACAATTAGGACTACATCAAGCTAAACAGCTTTTGAAAATGAAGGAAACCATCAATTAAACAATGCAACCTACTGAATGGAAGGAGATATTTGCAAATGACCCATTCAGTAAGAAGTTAATACTCAAATATAAAAATAACTCCTACAAGTTAACACCAAAAAACTAAAACAATCTGATTAAAAAATGCACAGAAGACCAGAATAGACATTTTCCCAAAGACATACAGATGGCCAACAGACACATAGAAAAATGCTCAACATGATAATCATCAAGGAAATGCAAATCAAAACCATAATGAGATATCACCTAATACCAGTCAGACTAGCTAGTATCAAAAAGATAAGAAATAATAAAGAGTTGGTGAGGATGTGGAAAAAGGAAACCCTTGTTCACTATTAGTGGAAATGTAAATTGGTATAGTCACTATGGAAAATAGTATGGAGGTTCCTCAAAAAAATTAAAAATACAACTATTACACTATCCAGCAATTCCACTTCTGAGTATTTATTAAAAGAAAACAAAAACACTGACTTGAGAAGATATATGCACCCTTATGTTCACTGCAGTGTTATTTATAATAGTCAAGATAAGAACAACCTAAGTTTCCATCAATAGATTATTAAATAAAAACGTGATATAATCACACATTTAAATATTACTCAGCCACAAAAAAGAATAGTTCATTTTACAGCAACATGGATCCATCTAGAGAAAGTATTAAACAAAATGAAACAAGTCAGACTAAGAAAGGCAAATACCCTTGTATGTGGAATCTAAAAAAATAAAGTAAATAAAAACATGGAAACAAATTCATAAATACAGAGAACTGGGGGTTGCCAGAGGGAATGAGAGTAGCAAATGGGTGAAATAGGTAAAGGGGATTAAGAGATACCAACTTTCAGTTATAAACAAATAAATTGTGGGATGCAAAATATAGTACTGGGAATACAGACAATAACAGTGCAATAATTTTGTATGGTGAGAGATGGTAACTAGTCTTACTGTTGTGATCATTTCATAACGTATATAAAACTCAAACCACTAGGCTGTACACCCAAAGGAGACTTCAATACCCCACTTTCAACAATGGATAGATCATCCAGACAGAAAGTTATTAAGAGTGGACTTAATACTATTGAGCAAATGTACCTAACAGACATATACAGGACAGTCCTTCTAATGTAGTAAAATGCAATTTTTGTCTAAACTGCACATGGATATTCTCCAGGATATATCATAGATGAGGATACAAAAAAAGTCTTTGAACTTAATAAGGACAAAATCATAACAAATATCTTTTTCCAACCACAATGATATGAAAGTGGAAATCAAGAGGAGGAAAAATTGGGAAATTCATAAATAGGTATAAAAATGACACACTCCTGAACAACCAATAGATCTAATAAGAAATCAAAGGAGAAATCAAAAAATATCTTGTTACAAACAAAAATGGAAAGACAACATACCAAAACACTTAGGATGCAGCAACAGCAAGGCTGAACGAAGTGTATCGTGATGAACAACTAATATGCATTAATATTAAAGAATGATCTCAAACACCCTAATTTTACACCTCAAAGAACCAGAAATGAAAAAATAAACCCAAATTTAGCAGAAGGAAGGAAATAGAGATCAAGACAGAAATAAATAAAATCGAGATAAGAAAAGCAACAGAAAATATTAGCAAATCTAAGAGTTGCTTTCTTAAAGGATAAACAACATCGTCAAACTCTTTACTAAGAAAAATGAAAATAAAAGAAATTATAAATGGAAGAGGAGGCATTATAACTGATACAATAAACACCGCTAAATAACATAGAAATGCATGTATTCCTAGAAAAAGAAAACTTACCAAGACTGAATCATGAAGTGACAGAAAATCTGATACAATAAACACCGCTAAATAACATAGAAATGCATGTATTCCTAGAAAAATAAAACTTACCAAGACTAAATCATGAAGTGACAGAAAATCTAAACGGATCAATAATGAGGAAGAAGACTGACTCAGGAATCAAAAATCTTCCCACAATTCTCTCTCTCCCTCTCTGTCTCTGCCCCTTCCCTGCTCGTGTGTGCGTGCGCTCTCTCGCTCTCTCTCTCAGAATAAACAGACATTAAAAAAATTTTAATTAAAAAAATCTTCCCACAAAAACAAACAAACAAAAAGAAGCAGATGGCTTCATAAGTGAATTCTACCAAACGTCTGAAGAAGATTTACTGCCAATCTTGCTCAATCTTTTCCAAAAATTAAAGAGGAATGACACAGTAAAACTCTATGAGGGAAGCATTACTCTGATACCAAAATCATATAAAGACATTGTAAGAAAAGAATATTATGGGCCAATTTCCTAATGAACTAACATAGATGCCAACACCCTCAACAAAACGCTAGGGCACCAAGTTCAAAAGCTCATTAAAGAAATCACACAAAATTATCAAGTGGCATTTATCCCTGGGATGCAAGGATGGTTCAACACACAAATCAACACATGTGATATACCATATTAGTAGAATGAAAGATAAAAGCATATGATTACATCAATAGGTGCAGAAAAAGCATTTGACAAAATAAAACATTTTTCATGATAAAAACTCAACAAATTAGACACAAAAGGAATATGCTTAAACATAATAGAGGTCACAATGACAAGATAATATCATACGCAAAGGTAAAAAGCTGAAAGGTTTTCTTATAAAATCAAGAACAAGAATGCACACTCTCACCACTTCTATTGAGTGTGGTAGTGGAAATCCTAGCCAGTGCAATTAGGCAAAAATAAAAAAACAGAGAACACTCAAATCAGAAAGTCTTTGTTTATAGATGACATGATTCTTTATATAGAAAACCCTGAAGACCCCATCAAAAAAAGTTTAGAGCTAATAAATGAATTCAGTAAAGATGCAGGATACAAAATAAACATATAAAAATCACTTATGTTTTTATACACTAACAATGACCCATTTGAAAAAGAAATTAAGAAACAATCCTGTTTATAATACAACTGAAAAAATAGAATACTTAATAAATTTACCCAGAAGGTTAAAGATCTATACACTAAAAACTACAAAACACGGAAAGAAATCATTGAAAGAAACTGAAGACACAAATAAATGGAAAGGTATCCCATGTTCGTAAGTTGGAAGAATTAACATTGCATAACAATATGGAATAAATGTCGATAGTATCCAAAGCATTCTACAGATTTAAGGCAATCCCTAACAAAAACGTCAATGGTGTTTTTCATAGTAAGAGAAAAAAAAAAAATCTCATAAGAACACAAATATCCAAGGCAATCTTGAAGAAGAAACAAGGTTGGAGGCATCACATATTCTGATTTCAAATTATATCCCAAAGCTATTCAGACATACTTCCGAGATACTGCCAACTCAGTTCTAGACCACTGCAATAAAATAAAATGAATAAAGTGACTCAAATGAATTTTTTGGTCTCCCAGTGCATATAAAATTTATGTTTACACTATATTGTAGTCTATTAAGTATGCAATAACATTATTTATTTAAAAAATCTATGTACCTTAATTAAAAATATTTTATTGCTAAGAAATGTTAACCATCATATGAGCTTTCACTAAGTCATAATCACTAATCACAGATCATAATAAATATAAGAATTAAGAAGTTTGTAATTTTGTGAGAATTACCAAAATAGCACACAGAAACACAGAGCAAGTGCTATTGGGAAAACGGTGCTGGTAAGACTTACTCAATGCAAGGTTGCCACAAACCTTCAGTTTGTAAAAGTGCTGTATCTGTGAAGCACAATATTACAAAGTAGAGTAAAATGAGGCTTGCAAACCATAGGGTACTGGAATAAAAATAGACATATCCACCAGGAGAACACAATAGAGAGCCCAGAAATATACTCACATTTTCATGGTAAATTAGTTTTATTAAAGGTGCCAAAAATATACAGTGGAAAAAGGAATGTCTCTTCAATAAATGTTATTGAGAAAACTAAATATCCACGTGCAAAAGAATGAAATTGGACTCCTATCTCACACCATATTACAAAAACCAACTCAAAGTGGATTCATGAATTAATGTAAGACTTGAAACTGTAAAACTCCTAGAAGAAAACATAAGGAAAAAGCTCCTAAACATTGGTCTTGACAATGATTTTTTTGGCTATAACACTAAAAGCACAGACAACAAAAACAGAAGTTAACAAGTGGCACAACACCAAGCTAAAAAGCTTCTTCACGACAAAGCAAATAATCAACAAAATAAAAAGTCAACCAAGGGAATGGGAGGACATATTTGCAAGCCATATATCTGATAGGGGATTAATATCCAAAATATTTAAGGAACTGCTACAACTCAACAGCAAGAAAAACAACCCAATTAAGTAAGAAGAGGTTCTGAACAGACATTTCTCTGAAGAAGACATACAAAAGGCCAACAGGTATATAAAAGGGTGTTCAAACCATTAATCATCAGGAAAATGCAAATCAAAACCGTAATGAGATAGCACCTCACACCAATTAGGACGGCTATTATTAAAAAATCAGTTTATTTTTTTAATGTTTATTTTTAAGAGAGAGACAGAGCACGAGGGAGGGAGGGGCAGAGAGGGAGACACAGAATCCAAAGCAGGCTCCAGGCTCTGAGCTGTCAGCACAGAGCCCGACACAGGGCTCGAACTCACAGACCATGAGATCATGACCTGAGCTGAAGTCGGACACTCAACCTACTGAGCCACCCAGGCGTCCCTAAAAAGTCAAAACATCAAGTGTGGGTGAGAAAATGTTAACTGGTACAGCTATTATACAAATCAGTATGGTGATGACTCAAAACAATAAAAATAGAACTAACATAGGGTTCACCAATCTCACTTTTGATTATTACCCAAAGGAACTGAAATCAGAATCTCAGAGAAGTATCTGCACCCCCAGGCCCACTGCTGTTACTCACAATACCCAAGGTATGTAATTGGCCTGTATGCCCATCAAAGAGTGAATGGGTAGTAAATGTGGTGTCTACGCACAACACAATATTATTCAGCCTTAAAAAAGAAGAAAACCATACCATTTGCAACAAAAATGAATGGATATGCAGGACCTTACGCCATATGAAATAAGACAGACATAAAAAGACCACATTTTCCATCCATTCACTCTTCGATGGGCACACAGGCCAATTGCTCTTGATCTCAGCTCAGGTTATGATCTCACAGTTCGTGGGTTTGAGTCCCACGTCAGGCTCTGTGCTGACAGAGTGGAACCTGCTTGGGATTCTCTCTCTCCTTAGCAGTCTGCCTCTCCTGGGTCTCGCTCTCTCTCAATTTGGGGCACCTGGGTGGCTTAGTCGGTTAAGTGTCTGACTCTTAATTTTGGCTCAGGTCACAATCTCACAGTTCATGAGCCCGAGCCCCACAATGGGCTCTGCACTGGGAGTGCGGAGCATGCGTGGGATTGTCTGCCTCCTCTGTCTCTGCCCCTCCTCTGCTTGTGCTTTCTGTCTCTTAAAATCAATAAATGTTAAAATACATACATACATACATAAATAATCTTTAAAAAACAATAAAATAAAATAGTTACACTCATAGGAGCAGAGTTTTACCAGTTGCTGAGGGGAAGAGAAAATGGGGAAAGGGTGGGCAAAGGGTACAAAGATTCAGTTAGACAAGATAAACAACAGGTATCCACTCAACAGCATAGTGCCTATGTTCAACAATACTGTATACGGAAACTTTGCGACACGGGTAAATCGTATGTTAAGATCCACACTCAGACTCACATATACAATATATCAATAATAATAAAGGAAAGGAAGGCAAGCAAACAGTAGTGCTGCATATGTCTGTGGCTTTGCTCTCAGTGTTGGTTTCGCCATCAGTGATGATACTCCAAACTCATCAGGTTTACACATTAAACATACACAGCTATTTACATGCCCATCACACCTCAACAAGGTGTTTGAAAAAATAAAGATCTTACGGTACAAGAAGACCAAATGTTATGGCAGAGAATGGGGAGTTAGGTACACCAACAGGAAACTGCATGCCCCAAAGACCTGCAAATCTTTCACCAGCCAGCATTTTAGCAAATATCTAAACAGCAGACCTTTATTAAGCACAGTTAAGGGAACAGAACAGATAATATCTGGTCCTTGCCTTCATCTTAGAACATTAATAGTCTAGTCATGGAGATAAGATCACCATGTATGAATCATCAAACAATATATTTGAAAACACATGAATCAGGGACAGTACTAGGAAGACAAAAATAACACTCATTAATCAAAGAATATATACAAATTAATTTGTGACAAATGTTTTATGTGGCAGAGTTGTTTAGGGAAGATAAAAATTGGCGACAGTAACTAATATTTGCATAGCACTTCCACGTGCATTAATATTCCTTGCCTTTAATCAAGACAAGAGCAGCCAAGGCAGGCTGTGTGGAGAAAGTGAGATTTGAAGGGTTTTCAAGTTCAGTGTGGTTCAAGTTTAACAACGGGCCAGAATGCAGGAGAAAGGCCCAAAAGAAGTAGTCACTATACTATGTGTCTATGCAGATACTGGATCAAATTAAAAAACACAAACACGCAGGCCTGCACACGCACACACACACACAAAACAGAAAAATTAAAATCTTAAAATTCATGCTTTAATTTTTTCTCCTCCCAAGTCGTGCTTCATGAAAAGCTGCCGGAAGTGGATGTATTTTCTGAGAGACACAAACTGAGTTTGGAAGAATGCACTCTCTAAAAGTGATTTGTGTTCCTGTGATGTGCTCCAATGATGCACTGGGGACTCTAAAATGAGACCATCAACACACATTCGGAGGACTTTTAGGATCTTAGATAAGCCCAGATGGCGATGCTTAGTTTCTTACCTATGAAGAAACATTTCTCCGAAACAAAAGGATGGAGTTAGTTAGAACCACCAGGGACCTATTGCTACTGCTCAGGGATACAGGTCACTAGAGTGGCAGAGTTGAACTTTAGGACAATTGTGGGAAGAACACAGAATTAGTAAGCAAGTTGTGGGGGGAGGGGGGATACCAAATCTCCAAGTACCTGCTTTGTGTTAGATCCCTACATAGTACAACTGAATACATCATCTTGTAACTGAAAATCATTTTTCTATCTCATTTACCTTTAAAACATGAATTATGCCAGTCTGAGAGATTTTTTTGACACTTCAATTCAAGCAGGAAGTCAGTAAAGGGTGTGGATTATTTCTCTCTTCTGCAAACTGTCCTAGGAAAAGATACTTCCATAGCTAGAAAATGACACTTTCTGGGAGTGACAGGAAACTCGGATCCAGTTTTGTCCAACCATCCCTTTGGAGGAAGGAAAGCTGAAGCCTGAGAAATGAGGAAGTTGCTGTTCCATGGCCTCCAGAGATTTCTAAAGCAAGCATTCATTATGTCGGACACACGGCGTTCTGAAGCCGACAGTGGTTCTTAAAGTTGCCCAAGTAGTGAAACACTTGGAATTTGCTGATTTGGGAAGAACAGCATGAAATATTGATACTGCTCATTCATTTGTTTTGTCATCTGTTGCTGCCCACCGGCAGGCAAGGAGCAGTAAACACCAAAGGGCAAAGACATCGCGATCTCAGAGAAACCGTCAATTGAGAATATCGCAACCATATTCAGGTTTCCCGCAAATGAAGAACGAGGCTACCTTCATGCTATTTTATTAACAGTGGCACACACTGGGTCTGCCCGTGGAAGGCAGCCACTGCACCGGGGAACAATGATAATTACCATTTACTGACAGCCTAACGGGCAGCAGGCACTATTTTAAGTACTTTTCAGATCTTCAAAGCGATCTGTGAGGTGGGTATTCTTACGCACTTAGAAGATCTAGAAAGAGGGCTCAGAGAGTTTTAAAAGCTTGCTTATACACACTCAGCTTGGCAAAATGAATATTTGAACCATACTTGTCTAATTTATTAGACAGATTTCCAGCCTCGGTATCGTTCTATCCCTCACACACAAGTCCTTTTATTCCCATATACAGGTTTACCCCTGTTGTCCCTGAAGCCAGATCTGACCTCTGAATTACCTGACATTTCATTATAACCTCATACCCTAATTATAGTAAATGGGCTTCTGATAAGTGTTCCCTGCTCCTGGCTAAGCTGATATTCTAAATTCTCTAGCACCGATTCTCTACGTTACATGCTCTTGATCTTTCATTAATGGAAGGTTTTTGGTGTTTTTCTAATGTTTATTTTTGAGAGAGTGAGTGAGAGAGAGAGAGAGAGAGAGAGAGAGAGAGAGAGAGAAATATAGCATGAGTGGGAGAGGGGCAAAGAGGGTCAGGGAGACACAGAATCTGAAGCAGGCTCCAGGCTCTGAGCTGTCAGCACAGAGCCCGACACGGAGCTTGAACTCAGGAACCTTAAGATCATGACCTGAGCTTAAGTCAGATGCTTAACCAACTGAGCCACCCAGGCGCCCGTAACGGAAGTTTTAGCCTGAACTTCAAACTTGTATTTTAGTTCTTGCAATCTGAGGCAGATTTTGCCAAAGCAAACAAATTATGTGAAAGCCAAGATGAACACAAACCTTCCACTAAAGGTGATATGTTTGTCTTATGTTAAATGATCTTTGAAATACATACATACGTACATATATGTACATGTATATATGTATATATGTACGTATATATGTATATATATTACCATAAATAGTGATCCTTGATAGCATGTGTGAATGTAAAGGCATTTATAGTTTCCTATATACAAGGTGACCATACGTCTCTGTCTAGACCAGGTCTGATTTCATGCTGACTGTCCTGAATAATTAGTAATAGTATCCCCTTTTAACCCTCAAAGCAGTCTGTTTGAATGATAAACTTTAAGGTTATCCTAATCATGTTCACTATTGAGACACTGTGAGGCACTCTACAAATGAATGTAATTTTAATTTTCACATAAGCTTGAACATATAGATAACTTTATTCCCATTAGATAGATGAGTTAAATGAAAATCAGCTTAAATTAGCTGATTCAAAGACACACGACTTCTAAATGGAGGGAAAATTCAAACCCAGGTCGTTCTGAAGCAAGACTCCAGGCGGCAAGACTTCTTCCTGTGTCATACCATTTTCAAACAGGGCTTTCTTAAGAACCTCTGGAACACCGGTTTGTCTGTCTGCCTGTCCAGTGCATTTTTTTTTTCTTTTTGGTCTTTTTGAACGTAGATGTAAAGTGGTTTACAATTAGATATAAAATATACCAAGAAAATATAAATCAGAAGAAACGGGAATTAAAATGCTAGAAAACAGAGACTTAAAATGGAGACAGAACTAAAATACTGAATCATTCAACACATGACTCAGTATTCTGGCTTCACATGAGAAAAAGCTATTCAGTTTACAAAAGATCAACAAGAAGAGAAAAAAAAATCAACTGATGAGAAGAAACCTGTTGCTGGTAGTAAGTCCAGAAAGCTGCAAACCAATTCACCTTATGAGCACCTGTAAGGGGTTCCTGAGTGGCTCATTTGGTTGAGCATCTGACTCTTAATTGTGGCTCAGATCATGATGCCAGGGAGGTGGGATCCAGCCCCCTGCTTAGGCTCTGCACTGAGCTTAGAATTCTCTCTCTCTCTTCCTCTGCACCTCTAGGGCTTGTGCATATGCTCACACTCACTCTCTCTCAAAAAAAAAAAAATACATAAAAACGTGTGTGTATATATACATGTAAATATACATATACACACACACGCGCGCGCACACACACACTTTTAAAAAAGAGCACTCATAAAAGGGACATTGTACCCAATGAACAAAAATCATAACAATATCTGTACAGTAAACCTAAAAATATTCTAGGGGGTCCTGGGTGGCTCAGTCAGTTAAGCAAAAGACTTTGGCTCATGGTTTGAGCCCCATGTTCGGTTCTGCACTGACAGTGTAGAGCCTGCTTTGGATTCTCTCTCTCCCTGTCCTGTCTCTCTGTCCCTCCCCCACTCTCTCTCCCCTCTCTCAAATTAAACTTAAAAAATTCTAAAGGTCGCTTTTCTATAGTGTCCTTTGATAGTAGTTAATGGCACCACTGCAAAGCATAATTCAGAAGAGAGGGAGTCAGGATGGAGAAGACACAGTGATGTTACAAGAAGCTAATAAAACACAACTCAGGGTGTGAATGTTAGTTGGCCTTAATTCTGGAATAGATATTATCACTTATTTAATGGGTATTCATCTGGCAATCACCTACAGATGTTGTTACATTCAGATTAATACTGTGACATACAGGGGGGAAAGTCTGTATTGCCAGAAGAGAAATTTGCTGACCATTCTACACAGATCAGAGGGATTATATATCTTTCTCATTGTAGCTTTATTTTACATATGTATCATCTACTCATTCCATGCTAAAGAAAAAAAAATGTCACACATTGGTAAATCAAGAAGTCAATGATATGGGCAAAATACGAGGATTTTCAAGGAAACACTAGTCATGCCATATGTTTAGATTTTTATAATGAAAATGAGAAATGCAGTATCTGAGCTAAGAACATGAAAGCATACTTTGTCCCTTAGAATAACCAAACATGAAAATGAGAGGTTTTAATGAAGTTTCATTATAGTAGTAAATTGAACATCCCAGTATTGCTATTAAAGATGCATTTAAAATAGTTTGTAGATATTTTCCTTTTTTCCCCAACGTAGAATCATATGCTAATTAGCGCTAAATGTTTCATTTTAAAAAAGGCTCCAGGCTTCCCCCCACACCCCCCCCCCCACCCCATACTGGACCCACAGTAGGGAATCTAACAAGTTATAGTCCCTAAAGAGTTCAGGAGTTACCAGGAACCTCTGCCTCATGATCCAATGATCACATTCTGATTCTCTCCTATGGTGACCCCTGAATGGAGTTTTTTTTAGCATTTATATGGTAAAATCTAATGTTAGTTCCAAAGACTTCAAGATGACTTCATCAGTTAACAAAACTGAATGCCAATTGCTGAAAATACCAGAAACTTTCTCAGCTAAGTATATGGTTTTTGGTGCCCTGAATAATAATTTTTGAGAACAGAAAGTCTATTGAGAGCTTTACTTTAGTTTCTGTTATAAAATTCAATTTTTAAAAAATATATAAGCTCAAACTCTTCCTTAAATTTTTAAACTAAATCAATTTGCTATTTCCAAATCTAATAAACTTATTTTAAGGGTGCTTTGAATAATGTTTTCTTTCATTATAAATTTAAACATCTTCAAACATTTGAAACTGCATTTATACATTTAGAATTTTGTCATATAGGCCTTAGTGAGTAATTAAATTAATATTAAAATCAATATATTTAAAATATAATGTAAAGAAATGCAAAATTTATAAGTTAAGTGTTCCAATAATGTTTACAATCTTACTAAGACTCAATTTAAAATCATGGTTATAACTTAATTATTCAAATTATAAATTTGAATAAGTTAAAACTGTAGTTACAGGCTAATCTACTTTTTCTAGCAGTTCAAATATTTTTGAATATTATAACCACAAGTTTTTTAAACCTTTTTTATATAAATATTAAAACAGTGAGATCCAATTCTACTTTACCTCATATTATAAGTTTTTAAGACTTTAACAAATGCTTACTCCCAAGGAAATAAGCGTTTCGACCACCACAGTGTAACCTTCCAAAGTAACTTTGGAATTAATTTCCCAGTGTTCCACAATTCCCAAAATGACCAGAAATTCAAGCTCAGAGGTTGACTGCATTTTTGAGTTATCCTTAGAGGGAAGTCTGAATACTCTTTATAGGCTATGTGGCAATACCCCAAAAGACCCAGGTTCTAACACCTGAAACTCAAGTTTTATAGTGTATCTCCCCATCCCCCACTAAGATATCTCAGTTGATTAGATCTTACATTTCTTTGCCGTTAAGAAAATTTTCACTTCATCTCCAAAAAATGTTTTTTCCCCTTAGTTCATATGCTTAGAAACGTTGTAATAATACATCCAATTGGATTATGGCTAACAGGTGGTTCTGTTGTACTATATGGTTACCACTTTCATGGCCATTCTACCTATGAACTGCAGTTCTCAGAAAGTAGAGCCTTTCTGTATCATCAAGTCAGTCACACTCTAGATAGCAATTTATTTTTTCAGTTTTCCCTAGAAATTAATGGCAGAAATGATGAGAATTTAAGAATGAAGATAGAGAATGTTTTCATGCTATTATAAAGTTACATGGTAGCCTTTCCTCTTATTCCTGAAGTGAAATGCAATCCTTAACGTATTAGTATATGGGTCATATTTAATTCTTCATAAGTATTCCTGAATTAATCTGTTTTTCGTGTTAAGACATCACAAAACAAAATTCCAGATAGTCACATATGAAATAAAGATGAAAAGACTTGGTGAAACTCTCATATAACCAAATAAAAGATCATTGTTTTTGACCCCTTATAATCACTTAACCCCTTTCAGAAAATCATACTCCACACTCACTCCAGTCATAACAATGCTAACAATTAAAAATAAAAATTAGCACTAGCTAATGTAAAACAAAACAAAAAACCTCTCTTTCTCTGTGTGTGTGTGTGTCTCGCTCTTACACACACACAACTTGAATAATAAAAGACCAAGGACTGATTCCTATCCTTAAATTAATAATTGACAGCATCATTGCTCTGGGTCTATCGTTTGCCAAAGAATATATTTTAATTCTTACAACATAAATTATAGGGTTTTTCAAATATGAAACTTGATCTAGTAAAGAACTCTCATGACAGTTTTCAGGCACCTAACTCACTTAAATTTTGGTGTATCTTTAGAAATACAATCTTCCTAATGAATGGTATATGAGCCACTTCTAAATTAAATGTACCACGGGAGTAATCACTCAAAATTTATAGCAAGTGAATAACAAATATGCAAGGAGGGAGAGGAGGGAAAATGAAGAGGAGCAAGAAAAATGCTAATTTTATTTGTGGGAAAGTGTCTTATCAAAATAAGTTAATACTGTATAAAAAGTTAAAACAAATGTTCCACATTTCCATGTCAGAAGTTAAAAAGATATTGTTTCTGTTGTTACATAGCTATTACTTAAAATAATTTAAAAACCGCTCCTTCTGGGGAGCCTGGGTGGCTCAGTCGGTTAAGCATCTGACTTCGGCTCAGGTCATGATCCTGCGGTTCGTGAGTTCGAGCCCCACGTGAGGCTCTGTGCTGACAGCTCAGAGCCTGGAGCCTGCTTTGGATTCTGTGTCTCCCTCTCCCTCTGCCTCTCCCCCACTCATGCTTGCTCACACTCTGTCTCTGTCTCTGTCTCTCTCTCTCAAAAATAACTAAACCTTAGAAAAAATTTTTAAGTAAAAACCTTTCCTTTTCCAACACCCAATAAAAAAATAATTTCGTAGAAATTCTAATGCAACAATTCATATCTTTTGAAATCTAAAATTAAACCACTTATTCTTTTTAAAAATTTTTTAATGTTTATTTTTGAGAGAGAGAGAGAGAGAAACAGAGCGTGAGCAGGTAAGAGGCAGAAGAGAGAGGGAGACACAGAATCTAAAACAGCTCCAGGCTCTGAGCTGTCAGCACAGAGCCCAACATGAGGCTTGACCCCACGAACCATGAGCTCATGACCTCAGCCGAAGTTGGATGCTTAACCGACTGAGCTGCCCAGACACCCCTAAACCACTTATTAGAACTTGCTACCTTTTCACTAAAATGTTACCAAATTTATTTCTATATTTCAGTATTATAAATGAGCTAATATATAAAAATCCATATGAAATTGATTATATTTAATTTAATGTCAAGTCTAGCATAAGATTTCATAAAATCCACCAGACTTTTCAATAAAGGCTAAAATTCTTACTTCCCTTACTTTTCAAATAATAGATTTTAGTGTTTTATCCCAAGACTTATCATGATGTTACATATTTTGACTCCTTCATTTAAAAAAAATGCAACTTTAAAAGTTACATTCTAAACAAGGTAAGAATAATAAAATATACTACAATCATATATCACAAAAGAGACTAGGAAGCAGAAAAAGGTAACTTGATAGCATCATCATTTAACTGATATAAATTAGAATGCAGGGTGTTTATCACTAAAAGTTGTCCTTTTCATTAACATGAAGCTAAGAATTATTTTACATTATAATATTTACAATAGTACTTTATTATTATGGCTTATGAGTATTGATGGTTTATTAAAAAGATATAAAATTAAATATAAATATACTGTCCAAGACTATTCTATTCATTTTTGTTTGTATTCTATGCTAGTAAAATATACAATTATTTTTAACAGTACTCTTTCAAAACAGAATTGATTAAAGTTTTATGATTACGTTTTGTTGGGGGGCTGAGATAGAAATTAATTCATTTAAACTCATATAAACTACAATTGCTTTTTTTTATGAGTTACTCGTGAGTTTTTCTTCTATTTCCAGTATCAAAGAAAGTAATTTTAGAAAATCCAGATAGAGGATATTCTATTTAATTTCAGACTCAATATTCTATTCTTTGTAAATGGACCAAGGACATAAAGATTTTGAGATGCAAAGGGAGATTTCAAGGTACCTGTGCGTATCACAGACCAGGTGGACCTATCTCATCTTGGGCCCTAACCACTACATTAGATTATCCATCCTATAATTTGATTCTTGCTATTTTTAGAGAAATTTGGCATACCAATGGAAACTTATCATCCAAGTCTTCAAAAATATGATGGTCAATGAAGAGAAATTTTAGCTTTCAGACTCAGCCTTGGAAATCTGTTAAGTATTCAATTCAATTACATAACAATTTATGCGCCTACTATGTGTCAACACTATTAACTGTCAAGGACATAATGTTGTATATGACACAGACCTTGACCTCCAGAAATCTCACAAATTTATGAATATCCTTTCTGTTTAACTACAAATTCACTATTTACCTGAATAACTAAATAAAATACTCTTTATTAGAGTTTCGGTAAGTTAATTGTTCCTGGCACTAAACAAAGTTGCCTTGGCCTTCAAAGTGATTGCAGACCAAAGGTACTCAGGCAGGACAGCCAACTATTTGGCGAACTGAATTGAGAAATTGGAAACCTTTACTCTTATGCAAATATGAAAAATACACAAAATGCTATTTCGGTGCAAGAGAGATAAGGGATGGTTTGTTATTTAACTGACAAGCAACCCACTTTCCCAAGTATTTCCATCATCAAACACTTTTCTCATGCTTTTCTGCCACTGAGCAGACAACATTAATTTCATAGAATTATGCCTAACCTTGATGTTCTAACTCAAGTGATTCTAGTCAGAATTAAATATTCAGTAAAAAGGGTAACAGTAACAGCAAAAGTGTATGGGTCTTTTCAGAACTTTGGACAGTACCACAGGGCCAGAAAGGGAGAAACTATTTCATGAAACAAGTCAACGAAAATTAGATATCTTTCAGCTGAGTGTTTCCCAAGTTTTTCTGATTTATTTAACTGTCATAATAATATATTATCTTTCAAGAACATAGGAGAATTAAACTATTTTGGGGAGGGATGGTGATAATAATAATAATAATAATAATAATAATAATAGGTCATTCCATCTGCCTGATACTGTTTTAAATATTATTTGTGGCTAAACCAGTTTAACCCTCACTATGATGTAGTTGGCATTACTTTCCCTGTTTTATAATTACACTGAGGTTAAATAACTTTCCCAAGGTTACACAGACGGTACACTACAAAATCAGGATTCCATGACAAATATCTTGACAGATATATTCTGAGGGGTTTTTTTTAGATTTTATTCATAAAAAACCCTTTTGGCATAAACATATAATGTTTGTGTTTTATTAATGTAAATTATGACATAACAGAGTCTTTATACCCCAAAAATGAAAAGCCAAACTGAGTATAATCTTTACTCTATTTTTCATTCTACCATTGTTTGCCAAAAGCAAAAAATTAGGTCTTGAAATTTTAAAAGGTAGTTCCAGGGAAAATTGTAACAAAATATTAGACTCTACATAAACACAGAATGTAAGATCAATAGTTGTCATAGGGTGGGACTGGGGCAAGGAAAGACCACAATGGGATATCAAGAAATTTCTGGAAGTAATGGAAATGTTCTGTATCTTAATTAGGATGGTGTCAAAACTCATCAAAGAGTACCCTTTAAATAGATAGTTTATTATACATAAGTTGCACTGTGATAACACTGATAAAATTGAGAAATACGTGTTATTTTATACCATGCAGATTATGCTTATGAAACTCATTTGCCCAAGGGATATTTTCAAACCTGAAAGGTTAAGGAATAATAATATAATAACAATAACAATAATAGCAAAAACAATAATACAAATATAATACAAAAATAAAAAAACAAAAACAATAACAATAATATAATCAAAAAGAATTTGGATTCAAGGCATTAAAGATGTTGTGGCACATATATCTAGAGTTTTGAGGCTGACATTGTAAATAACAGATGTGGTTGAACAAACTTGCTTTGGTTTCCACCACAGAGATAAAACACTAAGTTAGTGATACTCTATCCACTGAAATATTCATATGGGAAAACAGGTCACATGGTAAAACATCTAATCCAGTGCTTAATTTACAACCTCAGTTCATTGGTATCTCTATGAAAAACCTATACGTTCAAAATCTCTGGCCAACACTTCTTGACCTTTTAAAGATACTAACCCCGCTGCACCCCGTTCTGCCTTATCAAAAAAGAGATAAAAGGGGACAAATGCAGTTTTTGAAAAGCACAGTCCATATTCATGCTGACAATCAACTATGATGTGTGCTGTATACAATGTAAATGAAGCAGAAAATAACCAACAGATTTCACTTTCATCGCTACCATATTTTCCATTTAACTAGCAAACTGGGGCAAAGAGATGGATTTGCTCCAGCCTAGCAACAACTCCCATCCTCTCAATGACTGATCAATTACCATATTAAATTTCTTTGTAAATTGTCTACTATTCCAGTGATTATTTACTATTTATTTGAAGACTGGAACACCTTTAATAAAAAGCAAAAACGCTCAGGAGAGCAACCACTATCCCCCTCAGTGAGGAATGGTTTGCTGTTTTTCATTAGTGAGCTGTCTCTTCCTTACTGCTGCAGAATTGTTTTTCCCCAAGCTAAGCTGTGATAGAAAACTCTGAGAGAGGAGTCCTTTGCTGGTCAAGGATTCAACACTGACTCGTTAATTAATCTCAAGTATTCATTAAGATGCACGGATATCCAACAAGAATTATAGTGCGTGTGTGTGTGCATTCTATGTGTTTGTGTACGTCATAGTTTCTGAAAACAAGCATAGTGTCCTTATGTTGCACAATGCAAAATGCATCCTAAGTGGGGCAGAAGAGAGCCAAGAAACACCATCCATATTTTACAAGAAGTAGAATTAAAAATGTGGGTGACATACTGTTGAGTTCCCCAGACTCATGTCAGTGAAAGAGGGTAGGTCACATGAGCAAGGTTTTCAGCCTATCAGTGCCCTAGGCTTCTGGACTCGCCATCCTCGCTTCAACCTGAGAACTATGCCATTTATCTGTTTCGAATATTGGGCTTCCAGACAAGATCTAGTTTGAAAAAAAATTTTTTGCTGATAAGTGTTTGTAAACTACAACTCTATTAACACTCACCAGACCCACTGCATCAATGAGTTTTAGATGCATAGGCTCTCAGCTGCCTTGACACAGAGCACCTTGCCATTTTATTAGCAGAAAAAGGAAAATATTCCCCAGAAGCTTGTGACATATAAATGAGCCTTTCAGAGCAAACCTTAGTCTGATCAGGTTGACTTCATGCTGGAGATGATCAGGGAGGGCAAAACTGTCCAAGAGAACCAAAAATAAAAGCTAGTCTAGTCTGGTCAGTGTACAAAAAGGGACAAAGGATCATAGGATCCTCCTCTATGATCTAAGGATCATAGAACAGGAAATACCCTAATGAAATAACCTACAATCAACAATTCATCCCTACTTCACCCACACTTTGTTACCCCTGTATCTACTATATATGGCTACCCATTACTTAAAAAGCAGCCTGTCTCTCAAGGCTGATAGTGGACAAAGATATCAAGCTCTGTTTGGCATCCAACCTACTAAAGCACGAGGAATTCTTTGATCCCAGAAGCAGTTCAGCAAAGAGAATTTCGTACAGTAGTAGTATGAAAAATTTCTGGACTTCTCATTCCGTTTTTGTGTCTGGGTAGATGCCGCCTGACGTAGCCACAGGTGAATTTATGAAGATCTGCATTTACCTGTGCACATATGCACACTTGTGTGTGTGTGTGTGTGTGTACACTCACCTATGTGTGTGTGAACATTCGCTGGAAGAAGCGAAAGTAGGGGCTTAGGTAGACAGAGGTGAAAACTGTCCCTCAGTCCCAGGCATGTCTACATCTCCTTATGGGTGATTTTATCCAGCAAAAAATTCAATGGGGAATTGATTCCAAAGAGGAAAAAAGAAACCCTGAATTCTACATACTGTATCCAGCTGGAACTACATACCGTAGATCCTCCAATTCTCCCAAAAGCTGTTTTGTCAATGCAAGAGGAATAAATCAAGGAAGATGTATTTCACCTTTAGTGGAGCCAAGTGATTGCACGAATCAACTCGTTCATCATCTTCCATCAGTGAGAAATTTAGTAAATAGCAGCAGAATAGGAGTCGATAAATGTGCTTAAATAATACCTTGGCTTTTACTTGCTGTGCTTTTAATTTGGTAAATAAATGCCTTCCAATGGGCGCGCACCCTAGAGTCCTGGCAATGACGTGGATTAAGTACTCTGTTAGTTCTGCAAAGCTGAATGCATCTCAGAGGTCTAGCTAACTATAATGGTCCTGGAACATTCCGCCTAAATCTCCCTGCTGTTTAATTTCAAACACTCAAAAGGGGCATATGGGGGCAACTCTGAAGCTAAAAATACCACCCTTTTAATAGTTTAAAGTTTGCCAAGGATACAAGAGATCTATGCTTTCAAGTTAAGAAACAGGAGTAGATAGATGCCTATGCAACATCATCACAAGATATTTTACTAATCATATTAAGTTAACCTCAAAACAACTCTCCTAGTGTAATACTAGAAAGGAGAGTTAGCAAAGGAAAGATGACTACTGTCTTCCTACTTGGTTTCACAAAAGTAATGCAAGCAGTGGAATGCATGAGTATTTTCTAAATTGTGAATTCTATGATTATTCAAAAAAGAAAACCCTCACATAGGTTTCTGCTGCTCCTTTATTTTCCTTATTTCTTCCATCTTTTTATGAATCTGCCTTTGTCAGATATTATGTAAAGTACCACCTTCACTCCATAGTCCTTGAAGTCCATTCAGAGGAAAATAAGGAAACTTAGAACCATGTTTTAGGAGGAGCGCTTGAAAGAACTCAGGATCACACAGCCCAAAGAAGAAAAGGCAGGTGGCATATATTGATGGAGGGGCGAGGAATCACAGCCAAGATCCTTATTTTCAAATACTTGAAGGGTTGTCATGTTTAGGCGTCCTACACAGCTTCAAAGGAGGGAAGTTACAGGAATAGTATTTCAGCTAAATTAAAAGAGAAAATACGTGACATGGACTATCTTAGGAGGTGGTGAAATTCCTATCACTTGTGTGGTTAAAAAATAAAATAGAGGGGGAAATGTCAGGATATTAAAAAGGATGCTCAAAATATCATATATGGGGTTAAACTAGATAGTTTTTAGGTTTGCTCCAACCCTGAGAGTGTTAGAAAACAGATCACTATTATGTCACCAAAAAGCAAACCTTCACCAACCCAAAGCCTGCCAATCTACCCCCTCTGAAGGGCAGGCAGAGAAGCCAGAAGACTTGAGCACTAAATAGGAGAAAGTCAATTGGCTCTGAGGGAGAAGAATCAGAGCCCTTGAGAAATGTATTGTCCTTGAGCAAGTCAATCTGACCTTCTAAAGTACAGCTTTGTTCAAATTTCTATAAACACTCACTTAACTTACGGGCATGCTGTGTAGCTTACCATAATCCTAAGGTGACACGGTATACTGAGCACAGCAGTGTTTTCACCTGGGGGTCTCTGAGGGCTTATACATCAGCATTTAGCACATTTTGTGGCTGGATAAACAGAAGCATCAAGAAACTAAAAGGGTAGCTAAAAGAATAATGCATTTAGCCACAGGCTGAAACAGAACCTTCCCACATTTCTGCCTTTTTACTGACTCTGTTTCTACACAGAGCATTAACAAGTACTGGGCATCTGAGCCAGGCTGCAAACAGAGTGAAGACAACTTCCCCGGCACTCACCTTTGCTGGAAGAGAGACACTTTCAACTCTCCACTTGCCCATCCACATTAACAAACAGCCCTCGTGGCGCCGGGGTGGCTCAGCCGGTTAAGAGCCGACTTCAGCTCAGGTCATGATCTCACAGTTCGGGAGTTCTAGCCCCGCGTCGGGCTCTGTGCTGACAGCTCAGAGCCTGGAGCCTGCTTGGGATTCTGTGTCTCCCTCTCTTTCTGCCCCTCCCCCTTTGTGCTGTGTCTCTCTAAAAAATGAATAAACATTAAAACTAAAAACAAATAGCCCCCACGACTATCCCACAACCAAGGGTTAAACAAAGAGAAGAAGAGGTTAGCATTCCTTTAAGATTGATATTTGAGTGTCAGCTTCCAGTGAGTCAACCCCTTGCTTACATGAAGACAAAGTTGTTATGTGAGGAGTTACCTTTTGAAAAGCAGAGCCATTAGAACCAAACAGAGGCCTGAAGCCTGAGTCCAGCCTTGGGAGGTTGGTGTGAGCAACTGAAGCTCAGAGGCTCCTCAAAATCACCTAAAGAGCTCCAGAAACGGATGCAGAGACCTCACCCCAGACTCACCAAGGCAAAACCGCTATGAAGAGGGTATAGAACACCTTTTTTTTTTTTTTAAAGCTTTCTAGAGAATTTTGCAACTCACACGAGAACAGGTTTGTGCATCATTCCTACCCACTACCCTAGATCTGCCTTGTCTAGTACGGGAGGCACATGAGTTGCTGAGCACTTGAAACATGCCTCATCCAAGGGGAGACGTGCTGCACATGTAGACAACACACCCGATTCCCAATGACTGCATTTTAAATGGTATTACTTTGGATGTATCATGTTAAATAAGCTGAATCATTAAAAGTACCTTCCTCCTGTTCCCCTTTATTGTTTTAATGTGATAAACAGAATGTTAAAACTTACATATGTGACCTATAGGAACTCATTAATTACCTCTCACATTTCTATAGATGGTCATAGCTTCAAAGCATACTCTTCCTCATACATAGTCTCATACAAAAGCTCAGCAGAAGGCAATCACGTGAGCTCATTCAGAACTATACTCTTTATGAACACCTTTTAGTTTACAAACCCATCACCGCTATTTCAGGTCTTAATTCACTCCAGCTTCTTTTCAACTCTTTGGTTTCGATTCATGTCAGTGGTAGTCACCCTTCATACTTCTGCAGAAATGATGTTATCCTTAGTTTGCCATCCTTTGGGAGATATGTTTCCAATGACTTTATCCTCAAAACATGGCACCCATCCAAAACCATAGTCATAATTACATATTTGGCGATCCATGGTTACTTGCCAAAAATAGTGATGGCTCAAGTGTCTGCCATTTTCCTACTGAGCCCAAGCATTGCAAAACTGAGTCAATTTCTATGTCCATGTGTCTACTAATCACGTAAGGGATAAAAATGAAATAAGGTATATGGTTTTTAACCCAAAGAAAGTTAGTCTCATTAAGGAAAAAGACTACTACCACTCATGTGTGCTATAACCCACACCTGGAGTATGAACAGCTGACTTGGCAGAAAGAGCGGGACATGTCAGAGAGGAAAAATGTCATTAGCGAAGGTCTGAAGACAGCCATAAGGGTGGCATCTGTGGGGCACACATGGCCAGCATGGCTCCTAGGAAGGCGCTTAAAGACACAAGCGGTGACAGAGGCTCATGATGTGTGTATGTGAGGGGGTAAGTTCTGAAGAGGTGCCCTATTCAAAACAATCATCTTACATCTTCTTGCCTCACCAACTGAGTTATAAACACTGTTCCCCATGCAAATGGAATAATGTCATGCCATATTGGCCATCAAACCACTGGCTAAGTTGCACTGCATCTGTCTCTCAAAAGCAAAAGGGTAATTTCCACTTGAGAGGGATCGGTATTCCGCCACCAGCTCTGCAAGTAGTAACTGTATTACCTGAGGCAAGTCAATAGAATATGGGGGCTTTGTGTCCTCTTCGGTGAGATGCTTGTTTGAGAACTTCAAGTAAGACATCGGCACCCTTTCCCACTTTTAATTTACTATGATCGCAACGTGGTGGACCAGAAGAAGCATGGATTTTGAAGACTGACCATTAGTATCTCTCAATCCCAGCTTTCAAATTTTAAAAGAGAGAAATTGCCACGTATCTCACAGTTGTTACAAAAATTAAATGGGATCATTTATGGAAAGCACCTGGCACGTAGTAGGAGTTCAATACATGATAGGGCCATTCTCCCCATTATTATTTCAAGTGCTGTCAAGCCATATTCAAATTTTTATGCGCCCAAAACCAGCACTCATTTTAGTCAAATACAAAAAAATAATAATTCTCTTTGTGCATAAATATTGAAATTTTTGGGGAAATAGACTGCAGTATTCACGGGAAAATGTGTCACCTTTTGTCATGTTATATTGTGGAGGCAATTCTTCTCCTCATTAATGCTTGGATCCAAGGACTGGTCTCCTGCTAGGCATGGTGACTATTTCTAGACCTTCACTGACAATGAAAGAAGATTGTTTCTTCACAGGGCAATCAAACCCTCTTGCACACCAGGACCGATTCAAACATCTTCCGCTCAGCAAAACAAAGAGTAACTGAGAGAATGGTCTCCCAATGAAACTCAGTCTTCTCCAACTTTTCTAGGCACACACATTTTTATGAGCATAGTCATCTGTTTTGCCATCCCTGTAGAGTCCCATGAACAGCCATCAACTGTTGCCATTATCGCATGCCATCAGCTCACAGGAAAGGAGCCATATTGAGGTCTGCTACAACTGGCCGCAACTTGGAGAACATAAGGGTTTCTGCATACTTGACACAGCTCCAGCGACCCTGGTGCATATACAATCAGCTAACCACACACAAATAATCACTTCAGAGCTAAAACAGCCCAAAAGTCATTGTTGAAAAAGTGTTCCATTAATGGACAAGAAGAAGGAAGAATGTATATTGCCCTACTCAAAATTCAGTTTTTATCTTGTGTTAGGGGGACACCAATGAAAATTTATTTATTCAGAAAGGCCCACTGCAGAATATATGGGATATGTAGTGTCCAGTTTAAGTTTTCCTTTTCACTATTTTTAAAAAGGTAAACAATGAAATAAAGAAAGGTTTAGATTGGTCAAAAGAAACCTACACCTGAAGGGTGGGGTTTTTGGATATACACACACACATATACACACATATATTTGATATATAAATATTTTATGGCTATAAAAATACGAGCTCATAAAAAAGAACTAATGCAATCAATACTAAAGTGTATAAATTATAACACTAATTTATATACAACGTTGCTGCCAAATAACAAGCAGATGCATTACAAACAATTCCCATTATTAACGCATAATTTAAAAGTCTCCAAAAACAGGAGCTGTACTTAGGCACCGAATCTCTTCGATAGGGATCTGATACATATTTGTCAACAATAGAAATCCTTCCTCCCTAAATTATGTTTATTCCACAGTACTCATAATGTTCTTCTCCTCTCCCCCATACAGTTATTAGGTGAGGTCTTGAGGCCAAGGCCATGGCTAGCTCGTCAGGCAAGGCTGGTAAAGAGAGGGCCTGTCTCCTCTCCAAGTACAGGGTTCTATGAGACTGCATTTCTGCCTGTGCCATCTCAGCTGTGCAGGGACGCCACACTTGGCCCCCAAATGCCACAGCTCTCTCACCTACTGAGACTGTGCATCTGAGAGAAGTGACACGTGATCAGATGAAGACTAATGCCAGAACCCTTCTGGAAATCAAACTTTAACTGGGGGTTGGGGGAGAGGTGGAAGTAGTAGTGTTTTGAGACACAGAGTCCCTAAACGGGGGGAGAAGATGCAAAGGGAGAAAGACACACCACAGGGCAAGAAAAGGGGGCCCTTTACACCTTCGCAAAGTAGCCTAGGCCCAGCCTTGCAGAGGAAGATAGGAGCGACCAAGCTATAACTGAAGTCAAAGTCTCTGGTAATGCCAGAACAGAGGAGTCACACATCATTTCTGATCTGTATCCTACTTGACTTGTCAGACACTTTATATAATGGTGATTTTTATAGCTCTCTGGGGTCTACCCTTTCTATACGAAGGTATGAGGGAAACAGACACATTCCCTTCCAACATACTGAAATAGCAGTCTCTCCAGAAAAAGCCATGGTATCCATGTATTTTATTAATACAGTATCAGTATGACTTTTGCACTCACTTAACCCCTTAACTATAGGCTCAAGGGAGGAAGAGGACAGGAAGCACATCTGGCTCCCTGCGGGGGAACCGGTGTCTTCACAAATGCATCTGCTAGACTACTCTTGAGTTGTGGCTTCCACAGACTCCAGACTAATCGGAGTCCAATTAATGGAGGCAGTAGGCACTTTATCGTGAGCTCCATTCTCACATCTTCCTTCAAGATAATCACAGGGCAGCTCATACAGTATCACATTAACAATTACCTTTACAAACAGTGAGAAAGGCATCAGTGCAGGGGAAATTGGTAAAAAGAGAAAATGCTGTGTTAGTTCTTTTTTTTTTCCAAAAAAATTTAATGTTTATTTAGTTTTGAGAGAGCGTGTATGCATGTGAGCTGGGGAGGGGCAGACAGAGAGGGAGAGAGGATCCCAAGCAGGCTCTAAGCTGTCAGCACAAAGCCCAATGTGGGGCTCGAACCCACAAACTGTGAGATCATGGCCTGAGCCGAGGTTAGATGCTCGACCGACTGAGCCACCCAGGCACCCCTATGTTAGTTGATTCTAATGAGAAGTTTCCTAGAAGGTCAGATCTTGTTCTCAAATCTCTAATCAAGAGGATGCTTATGAGCTATTCAGCAGGTTTGTTTATTTGATTATAAATATATTAATAAAAGCTTTACAGCTTCTACGAGGCAGCTCTTTAATTTTATATTCTTTTCTTATAAAAAAGAGGAAAAGGAAAAATACTTCCTCCAATGATTCTTCATTAGCTGCCCACAAAGATGCAAGGATGTCTCCCTGAGGGAAGTCCAGTCCAGTCAGCTGTTTAATTAGCATGACTTGTGATACTACAGCATTCTTGCTGCACCGAAATCCACATGCAATTTGTATCCTACTTACTGCAAGGCAGTGATGCCACTGAAGGAATGCAGCGGTTTAAAAGTAGGTGCTAATGATACCCATGGCGGTATTTTGGGGAACCATGGAGAACTGTGAATTTTTTCCACTAATAAGCAATTCTTGAAGATTTCTGGCTGCTTCAGCCACCCTAATAGTTTGGTCCCACTTCCAAAGTCCCAATGACCAGCTGAAGTCAGGGACCATGCTGTGAGTTCTCAGGCTGTTTCCATACAAAACTTATACCACTCCATCCTTGGAACCCTCAAAATACATCCCTGACTCAACAGTGAAGATTCTTGGAGTTTGTGCTGAACAGTTTTGGACGTATCTTTTATTTGTGTATTTTTAATTTTTATTTATTTTTGAGAGAGTGAGCGAGCAAGAGAGCACATGAGCTGGTGAGGGGCAGAGAGAGAGGGGAACAGAGGATCTGAAGCAGGCTCTGTGCTGACTGAGCCACCCAGGCACCCCAGGACATTTCTTTTAAGATACAGTAGGGTCAAAGGGAATGTGCCAGAGTCTGAGGTGAGAATAAGCCTATTCCACCATATTGTTTTCTGCAGAACATGATACTATTAATGAGATATGCAGTAGTAATGTGGTAAGGCTTTCCTTTACATGGTCCTTCCAATTAATTTCCAACTTTTCTTTTTTTTTTTTTTTTTAATTTGTGTTTCCTGCATCCCAATCAGGAACTCTGACCAGACTTTGAATGGCATCCTGACGTATTTTGAAGACAAGAAAGCAAATGTCTTAGCATTTGTCCAATTCAACAGAGGTACTTCTGTGTTTAATCAGCCTAGAACAGCACTCTAAAGCAGGTGGGAAAGTGGGAAGGCAACAAGGACTTTAAAATCATCATTAACGTACACTGAAATGAACAACAATATGTCCTAAATGCCTTTACATGTCAACTATGAAGTAAGCTTCTGGCACCTGCAGATGGAAAGACAATGCAATGAAATGCTGGCAACAGCTCCACAGCCCTGTGAGGGAACAGGATGAGTATCTGGTAACAACTGCTCCCCTACAAGGCTGTGAGCTGGCTCCTTGCAAACCAAGGTGGGGAGAGGATACCATAACCAAGCGCTGAGATTATTTCTGAACACCACTGACAGAGGACCTGGGCAGTAAGACTCAAAGAGGAGCAGGGAAAACTTTTTTCTTTAACATTTATTTGAGAGAGAGAGAGAGAGAGAGAGAGAGAGAGAGAGAGAGAAAGAGAGAGAGAGAAAGAGAATATGAATCCCAAGCAGGCTCCGTGCTGTAAGTGCAGAGACAGATAGGGGGAGGGAACCCACGAACCATGAGATCATGACCTGAGCAGAAACCAAGAGTCAGATGCTCAACCGACTGAGCCACCCAGGCATCCCCAGACTTTTTTTTTTTAATTAAGTAAAAGTTATATTTAAAACCAATTAGCTCCAAGGTGATTCTATCCCCATCTCTATTTTCAAAACCAGGCACTCACTCTGTAGCGAACTCAGGGCATGGAAGGAGGATATCTCAGGACTTTCTATGAGAAATGAATGCACTCACCGGATTTAAACTACCTCACCTCAGCACTGTTCAGTGGAGTTGAAAATGAGCATGGTTAAAATCGGGAAATCAGAGTCAAAAGTCCCATTGTCTTCACTCCACTGATTTATGTGTGACACAAATACTCTGCCTTGGATGTTCTCACATCTGTGAGTCTGGGATAATGACTCTTTTGTTGGTCTGCTCAGAAATATGGAAGCAAAAATAAAACATGCCCAGGGGTCTCTTTGGCAATCACTTTTAAAATGAAAGACAATTTCCATTTCAACAGAGAAATTCAATAACCAAAAGGTGAGTACATGTCATAATAAATAAGCAAATGAAAAGGCATTAGCATGTTTAAAGGGAAAAAATTATTTGCGTAACACGTAGACTTGTGTCATTTAAAAAAAAAAATCTATACGTTTGACCTGTTACTTCAAGCAAAATAAGAATAGAGTGCTGTACTGGCTGATTCATTCCATGTTATATTGCTTTTCTGCACACTAACTTTTTTCAAATGGCTCTGTTGGAGAAAATAAATCATTTGTACAATCCACTCCTTAGCCACATCAATCCTACTTAAAATGTATATCCAAACCTAATGCAAGTACCCAAGCTCATCCTGCACCACCAAATCTGATATAAAAATCACTCCACACATCCTTTTCTTGACCAACTTCTAGATGTTAACTCTTAATAGCACACCCCACATTCAAATGGCTCCTTGTAAAGAACCCTCTGATTGCCAAGTTCCATCTCCATAACTGAGCTTGCAGTTAGACCACGGACACTAAACGCTGCACAATTATTGCCGGATATTTATCTGCTGCCTTTCAGGTGAAGTTAGTCTGCAACTGAGGCAAAACTGTATGTGGCACGTTATCGTTAGTAAATCAAGGTCACTCCCGCTTTCCTCTCTCCCAGATGGAAAAATCACAACAGTTACTGCTGACTTGATTCTTACAATGAGAAAGGAAATGCTATAACCTCAAATATTTGCTACAACACAACAAAAGTGAGAGACAGTGAGGCCACCTGTATCTTCTTCACACATTTATCCAATTAGATATTTTTAGGGTTATCTTCAATTTTCCGTCTTAGGACTGGCTAAGGGTTTTGTTTTTTGTTTTTTAATTTACATTGTCCAAGGTTTTATAAATCAACTGATTTATGAAATACCAGTTAAAACAAATGCCATATTTGAATATGCTCTCAATTAGTCATTTTTAAGTGAAAACAAACAAAAAAAATCAGTGCAATACAAAAGTTAGTTTCAATTTTTCTGTTTTTTTTCTGGTTTTTTGTTTTTTGTTTTGTTTTGTTTTTTTGTTTTTGTTTTTGTTTTTTTTTGGCTGAGCTATCTGCTTCTTTTTTTCATCTTATCCCTTCATCTCCTTTCTGTGCCTGAAATCTTGTTCCCCTTTTCTAATTCAGTGATTAATTTAACAAAGTAGCCAGCAGATACAATCCCTAGAGGAAGTCAATCTTCCTATGGTTATGCCTGACCCTTTTTGGTACCTTGGAATCTTTCATCATATAAGGGAGATAGCAACAGTGATTAGCAATAGCAAAATTTTACTCTGTTCAGTACTTTACCGTTTGCAAGGTGCATTCCCAGAGGAAATCAAATCCAGACCTTTATTATTTTTCTTTCTTTCTTTTTTTTTTTTAAACCCAAATGTTTTAATAGAAACTCAGTCATCTTCCCAGTCTAGCATGGTCCACTTTTCTGAAGCATAAAAAAACTACGAATTTTGGGATACCTGGGTGGCTCAGTCAGTTGAGCGTCCAACTTTGACTCAGGTCATGATCTTGCGGTTCATGAGTTCAAGTCCCATATCGGGCTTGTTGCTGGCAGTCCAGAGCCCACTCCATATCCTCTCTCCCCACTCTCTCTCCCTGCCCTTCCCCTGCTTATGCTCTCTCAAAAATAAATAAACATTAAAAAAAAACCAACTCCACATTTTAAGTAGTTTACACAGTTGACAATAGGAAAGTAGGGAGTCTAGAAGGGGGGCTATCATGGGTTTCATAACTACTGGTGTAATTTTGGAAATACTCAATACTCAAAAGGATATAACTAACAGTGGACACACACATCAGGAAAGTAGCAGAAACAACTGGTGACTGGAAATTAAAAAGAACCACCTAGATAATTACCCATAAGCAAGTGGGGGGCACTGTATGCACCCTCCATGGTCAACATGTAAAAGGAGTATATAGGTACCCAGTAGAAAAAAGTCAGATGGGGAATATTCAGGAAACTGAAGAGTGATTGCTCTGAGACGTAGGGGAAGATTAAGTGGCCAAAGAAAGAAGAGGGGTCTCTAACCCTGAATAAATTTTAAACAATTCAACATGTGCATCTATAGGTCCTTTAATACATAAATAAAGAAAAGAAAAAATAAAAGAAGCCAGATGGAATGCATTGTCATAGAGGGTCTGGATCTGCTTTTCAACCCTGACTTCACATCAGTACTATTGAATCACATTAAGTCACTTAGCTATTCACTTAGAAAAAAATAAACCAAAAAAAAAAAAAAATACATAAAAAATAAACCAAGATCCTGAGGTTTGTCAGACCCTAACCATACACAATTATGTCAAGATCAGTTACGTATTTAGAAATTAAAACAAACTATAAAACAACTAGCAGAAAATCTACAATAATTTTTTGTACTAATATTGGGTGGGAGACGCAAAATTTTTTAAGTAGAATCACCTAGCAATTTTGTTTTAGTTCAGTCACCTAGGTCCCAGACCTCCCCTCCTCCAAACAAAATTCTGATTTAGTGGGTCTGAGATGAGGTCTAGCCATATGCCTTAAGGTAATTCTGTAGATGATGTGGATTCACACTGCTAACTAGGCAGTGTTCTCTTAAACACAGTGGTAGTTATTACAGATTTTTTTCTTTTCTGTTTTTTTATTTTAGAGAGAGAGCATGAGTGAGAGAGAGGGGAGAGAAGGAGAGAAGGAGAGAAGGAGAGAAGGAGAGAAGGAGAGAAGGAGAGAAGGAGAGAAGGAGAGAAGGAGAGAAGGAGAGAAGGAGAGAAGGAGAGAGGGGAGAGGGGAGAGGGGAGAGGGGAGAGGGGAGAGGGGAGAGGGGAGAGGGGAGAGGGGAGAGGAGAGAGGGAGAGAGGGAGAGAGGGAGAGAGGGAGAGAGGGAGAGAGGGAGAGAGGGAGAGAGGGAGAGAGGGAGAGAGGGAGAGAGAGGGAGAGAGGGAGGGAGAGGGAGAGGGAGGGAGAGGGAGAGAGAGAGAGAGAGAGAGAGAGAGAGAGAGAGAATATCTTAAAGACACTCCACCCTCAGTGCAGAGCCCAATGTGGGGCTCGATCCTACAACCCTGGGATCATGACCTGGGGCCAAATTAAGAGTCAGACACTCAACTGATAGAGCCACCCAGGCACCCCAAAAATATTTTCTAATGAATGATAAAAGATGAAGCAAAATAATAAGTCTTCCTATTCAAGCCCCAATGCATTATTTCCATGCTCACTACTGAGATGGGAAAAAGAGATCAAGTTTATTATGATTTGGAAAACTGACCCAAAAAGAGTCGAAGGAAAACTACGAATGGAGCAACCACTGAGATAAACAAGAGAATATCTTCAAAAGTGAATTCCAAAACCTCCAAAGACAACAGAATTTGCATTAGTCGGTGGTAAAATGTTACAAAAATTGTGTCCTTTTTAATATTTTGGTTCTTAAATCTCTCTTTTCAAAAGTGAAATTATCCTGATGTAAATCGTAGCTTTTGTTTTCATTGTGGAGATTTATTTATTTATTTGAGAGAGAGACAGAGAGCATGCAAGTGAGGGAGGAGCAGAGGGAGAGAGAGAATCTTAAGCAGGCTCCACACCCAGCAAGGAGCCAGAGTGGGACTCGATCGCATGAGATCCCAGGAGAACGTGACCTGAGCTGAAATCAAGAATTTGACAGTCAACCAACTGAGCTACCCAGGCGCTCCCGTTGTGGAGTTTTAGACCGATAAATAAGGACTAACAACTGGGCTAGAAGATTTGTTAAATAAGACAAAGGAATATTGTAAGAAGACTATATTAAAGGTAGAAAAAGAAGGCTACAATTGGAGAATGGATAAGATACCATGTGTTAGAACTACATGAAAACAAGGTAATCCACATAACTTTTAAACATGAATGGCAACTAAAAATCCTACATTAAGATGTACAACATAAATATTCAAGAGAATGTGAAGAAAACACACAGTTCCTGCCCTTGATTAACTTATATTCACAATTTCAACAGGGGTTTTTGGATCTCTTTTGGATTCCCGTGGGAATCAAGACTGCATATCTTATGGTAAGATAAATATAATAGAGCTAGGGGGAAACTGAGCTAATAGGATTAATTAATGCTACAACAGGCGATTCACAACGTTAACAGCACTTCGAAACAACTTAGGGAACTTTACAAACACATAACCCATTGAGAGTTGGGTCCCATTCCAATCAAGAATCGGAGGACGGCTCCAGGACACAGGTAATTTTTAAAAGCTCTCAAGATGTTTCTAATGTGCAGCCAGCATTAAGACCCATTGATGGTGAGTCTATACTCCTGAAATTCTATACGAAAGAAAATCTGTAGACCTATTCTATTAAGGGGAAAAAACCTTTCCGCTACCAATTTAAGAGATGGATTAGAGTAGCTCCTCTTTCCTTCACTTTTTATGATTTCCTAGGCCAGTCTCACTACTTTCACAGGGCATTTGAAAAGATCTTAGCCATTCTTTGAGTTGAATGGATGATTTGAGGAATTTGAAATAAGTATTTTGGGCTTTGCACATTATTACACGTTCCCTGGGTGGTAGAGAGACCCTTTCATCAAGATCAAATTGTCTCATTCTACATTCTATCATGTGACTTAGATGATGGCAGAAAGTCAAAGGGCAATCACGATCATCACCATCACCACCATCCTCCTCCCCATCACCATTCCATTTAGAGCCTGCAAGCAGTGTGCCGATAGCTGCTATTTTCACATTTAGAATGCAGCAGTAAAAGGCTCTTGGTATCATCAGGCTTCTGGCTATATTCTTAATGAGTTTAAGAGGGGAGAGAACAAACAGCTGAATGTTTTGTTTTGTTGCAGAGTCCAGATGTCCATCCCCAATTTGCCTAGGACTGCAAAGAAGTGGGGGGAATAAATCAAACCCCCTAATTGGAAAACCTGAGAGGGGTATCTTTAGAAATCTAAAATTCAGGGAGATGGAAACAGCTAATATAGATTTGTTTTGCACTGACTGCACAGTGTAATTCATGGCTGTTCTTCAAAATAAACAGCCCAATGCTGGCAAACTCTGTATGCAGCACCTAGCATTAATCCACTACATGGTGCACTCATGGCCACTCAATGTAAACAAGAAACTACCTGACTAGTGAAATTCAATAGAACCAGGTCACTTTATATGCTGAAAAGGAAGCCAGGGAGACCCACACGTGTGTTACGAAGCTCCTTCTACGTAGACTGCACATCCGCCTCTCTCTCAAAAGTATTTTCTGCAGCTCTCCATGGAACTGTGGTTCTGTTTCTAGATTACTAGTCCTGGGAGTTGGAATAAACACCTAACTAGTTGTGCATGATAGACAGGAGTGCACCAGGGTACTGATAACAAGTCTACTCAGTGGTCTACTCATACTCAGTAGGAAAGGCTCATCACAACAATGAGCTGAATGGCAAATCCGACACTGTCTTCTCTTACTGTGAGAATTTCCTTTCCAAAAAGGCTGAGTGCTTTATTTACATGTATTGATTCATTTTTTTTTTGAGACTTCCATTTCTAAAAAGGAAGACACCGTTTTGTCACGCTAAAGATGATAAATTCATGGCAGGGAGAGGTTACATACTCTGCCTGAGGTCATAAAAAGACTCTACAGTATTTGAAATCAGAAGTCATAGTCATATCTTTCTGGGGTGCCTGGGTTGCTCAGTCAGTTAAGCGTCCTACTTCGGCCCGGGTCATGATCTCATGGCCCGTGAGTTTGAGCCCCACATCAGGCTCTGTGCTGACAGCTTGGAGCCTGCTTCAGATTCTGTGTCTCCCTCTCTCTCTCTCTACCCCTCCCTGACTTGTGCTCTGTCTCTCTGTCAAAAATAAACATTAAAAAAAAAAAGTTAAAAAAAAAAAGAAGTCATATCTTTCTGATTTGTGGTTCATGTTCCCCACGCCTCCCGTCATTACAAAGGACCTAAGCAGTGCAAATGGTGAGCATCCTTAGCCCAAGGGAACATCTCTGAGGTATCTGCCAAATCATTTGTTTTTACTTAACCTGATAGTGGGTATATTTTTAGGATAAGATCGAATCAGAAGAGCCAATACCACCCATCTGTGCAGAACACTTTATCCCTATTACTGTCAGTGTGGACAATTTAAGGATATTCCTAACTGGTGCCCATTGGAGGGTGGTTCTAAAAATAGGACAAGAGGCAGGAGCTCAAAGAACCTAACAGTCAATACTGCATTCAAGAGGGGAAAGTGGGTGCTGGGCACTGAGGAGGGCACCTGTTGGGATGAGCACTGGGTGCTGTATGGAAGCCAATTTGACAATAAATTATATTTTTAAAAAATACCACATTCAAGATACATCTGAAGCATTCACACCAAAGGGGGTGTAAAGGAGAACACCAGACATTTACCAGAGGCAGTTCGGACACCAATAAATAACAAAGGGATAAAACCTATCAGGAAACACAAGGACATAAACCACTGCAGATAAGAAATCTTTTTCAATAAAAGATGTTCTGTTCATTGTGAAAGTCCCTCCTCTCTTTAATACTTCCCTAGTGCCACAGGGGCAGGACAGGACATAAGGTGATATTTGATCTATCCTTTCATTTTTAATAGAACTATTAAAAGCAGGTAAGAATCATTTTATTCATTTAGTCAAGGAACACTTATGGAACACTTTTTAATATAATATGCAAAGGGCCATACTAAAGATATACTGGTAAACAAAGCAAACACAACCTCTGCCATCCTGGAAACTACATTCAAGAGGAGGAAGAGAGAAAATAAGTATATATGTAATATAATGTGAGTGTTATTTATAATAAGAGATTAAAAGAAAATAAAGTTGGCTAACGGAATCACGAGTGACAGGGGCTATGTATGTAGATAAGGTGGCCAAGATGGACTTCTCCAAGTAGGTGACATTCAACTTGAGGTCTAAATGAGAAATATTTCATTTACTCAGTCTTTCAATTCATAAAAAATTGGGTCAGTGTCTACTACATGCCCAGCACTATTCTGGATGTTTGGCAGACATTAGGAATCTGCTCCGTAAGAAATATTTAGAGGTAGGAAAGGAAAGATATGATAATGCCGTTCTGAAATTAGGCACAGCATTTGTAGTTTTATATATGACTCATGCAATTTATGTTCTAGATTCTTGTTTCTTCTCTATGCAGCAAATCAAACTCACATATTTAAGAAATCATAAATACAACAGGTTTAAAGAGCTTACCTATAAAATCTCAATATGGACTTTCATGTATTCTGAGACAACAAGAGACATTTAACTCCAAGGTGAAAGCAAACTTTTGAGCTCCTAAAGCACATGAATGATTCATGTGCCCTAAGTAACCCATGGGCCATGAGTCATGGCTGGAAAAGTAACCATCCTATGCCAGGAAGCCTCATTAAACTAACCTGACACCTAGTTTTTGGTGATCTCTCTCTCAAGTCTATTGTCTGTCAGTGTTTCCCACCTGGATTACAGGCATAACAAAGTAATGAAATCTTGATCGTGGAGACTTAGCTACCGACTAGGGCTCCTTACTACAGGGGAGGGGCCCCAAGACATCCTTCTCTCAAATCAAACATTCAAGCTAAGATAAAGTCCAGTCACATTTCTGACTATAACATACAAAGAAAACAAAAAACAGAGTTTCCATAGAAACACACAATCCAGCTTCAGGAAAATCTGAAAAGGCAGTCATTTGGAGCTTTGTCCTAAGAATCAGGAGATGGGAACTCTATTTATGCTTTTGCAACAGCGTGCTGTGCAACCTTGGGCAAGTTACATAATCTCTTTGAGGCTCATTCCTCTCCTTGCTGCATTAATAATATGAGGCTTTCAAATACCTCCTCAGAGTCCAGTTCAACAGGAGCAGTTCTGCTTTTATCTATTTTGACTATATTTCTGAGTAAGATTTCATTTGAAATACATGTGCCCTAATGAAAAAAAAAAAAAAAAAAAAAGAAAAGAAAAACAATGTGATAATCGCTGGAAGAGATATCCTCGGAAGCCTCTTTCTACTCTACAGTACCAGGATTTCTAAGACCTCTCAGACTTGAGGTCATAGCTGGGCAGAGGAGGGGGAACCTTTCTGAGAACCAAATCCTTATCTGGTCTTACAAAGCCACATGCCACCTTCTACTTTTCAAGGATACAAGAAGGTACTACCATGATACCACCAAGATTTCATTTGGCAACTGAGCACAGTAACCACTGCAATGAAAGAGTCCATGGCTTCTTTTGTCGTTTTTTTTTCCAAAAAAATTGTGTAGTCTCCTTTACCCCTAAAGGTTTCCCTTGAATAAAGTGAATGAGGAGCAAAGACAAAATCAACAGCATCTTTGCTAAGCTGCTGCTTTATCTAATAAATATTTATTGAATGCTTACTGCATACTTACTAGACACTAGTTACTCTTGGGAGTTAACTAGATGTTCTCAAGTTAGAGCACAATCCTCAGTTAAATATAAACCCCGCACCTAAACAAATGGAGTTACTTGTGCTCACGGATTGTTAAAATGTCAATTCTTCCCAACCAACTTTATTTATAGATTCGACAAAATCCCAATCCCAGCAACTTTTTTGGAGACACTGACCAGGTGAATCTAAAATTTATATGGAAAGGCAAAGGCACTAAATAGTCAACAATTCTGAAGAAGAGAGCCGGAGGACACACAGCCCAATTTCGAGACTTATAATAAATGGCAGTGATCAAGAGAAGGCAGTCTATCAGGTTTCCAGTAATGGAATGAAGAAGTTATGGGGATAAAAAGCATACCATAAGGAATTTAGTCAATGATATCGTAATAGGGATATATTGGGACGGATGGTAGGTCACTTGTGGTGAACACAGTATAATGTATAAACTTGTCGAATCACTACATTGTACACCTGAAACTAACATAGCATTGTATGTCAACTGTACTCAAATTTAAAGAGAAATAGAGAAGAGAAAGCACCACTGGTGAAAGCACAGAGATACAGACTAATGGAACATGAAAGGGAACCAAGAAATAGAATCACAACAAATACAGTCCACTGATTTTTGACAAAGTACAAATGCAAGTGAATGGAGAAAAGATACTTTTTCAACAAATGGTGCTTTAACAGCTGGATATTCTATGTAAATAAAAAAAGAACCTAAAAACATAAATCCTACTTCATACAAAAATTGATTCAAAATGGATTATAGACCTACATGTAAAATGTAAAGCTATAACATTTCTAGAAGAAAACAGGAGAAAATCCATATGGCCTCAGGTTTGGTGATGCTGATTTTGATGTTAGATAGGACATCAAAAGCATTATCACAAAAGAAAGACTTGACAAATCAGGCCTTATCAAGACTCAGAATCTTAGCTTTGCTAAACACGGAGAAAATAAAGACACGACACAGACTGGGAGAAAATGTTTGCATATCACATATTCAATTAAAGAAACTTGTACATACACACACACGCACATATTTTAGAACTCTCAAAGCTTAACAAGAAAACAAAAATTCCACTTTAAAACTGGGCAAAAGATCTGAATAGACACATTACCAAAAAAGATCTATATGTATCAAAAAAAGCATTTAGAAAAACTAAAACCATAATGAGATACCAGTTTCTACCTGTTAGAAGGCTAAGACTAAAACAAACAACGAGGTACTACGGTGCTCAGAAGCTATGCATAGGAACACAAAATGCTAAGTAGCTACACCACTCTGAAAAGACTCTGGAAGGTTTTCGGGTTTTGGTTTTTGTTTTAAATAAATTTAATATGTACTTACCATATGACTTAGCATTCCCACTTCTAGATACCGAGCCATGAGAAATGAACTTAGGTGCACACAAAAACCTGTGCGAGAATTTTTAAAGCATCTTTAATCACAACTGTCCAAAACTGTACACAATTTAAATGGCTCTCAACTGGTGACTGGATAAGCAAACAGTAATACATTCTTACAGTGGGATGCCACTCAGAAATGAAAGGAACCAACCATGGGTACATGCAACAATATGGATGAAATAGTAAGGCATTAAGCAAAGGGCAATAAACCAGACTTCAAAGCTACATACTCTATTTACTGGATATTTTTAAAAAATGCAAAACTGTAGGGGGATCGGCGGTTGTTAGCAGCTAAGGGTGGAGAGTGTGTTCAACTACAAAATGATGGCCAGAGGGAGATGTTTGGGGGATAACAGAAGTGCTCTAATCTTGAACATCACGGTGATTACAAGACTACACCTTTGTCAAGACTCAAGGAAATATGTAGGCACTTTACCGTTTGTAATTAAAAATATACTGGAACCAACTTAAATACATGGGAATATGTGACAGCCATAAATACAGATTTTTCTACCTCTATTTTTATCTCTAACTACCTACGAATCTCAACGTGTAGTTACACTGTGGAATTTTTTTTCCTAAAATTTTACAGGTGAATATGAGTTTTAAATTGTGCTGGCATTGAAGCGTGTAATATTTATGAGCACACTTTGGATTTAATACAGGAAACATTCCTTTTGGTTTTTTCCCCCTGTTAAATAATACATTTTAGCCATGCTCTGACAGCCATGTAAATGAACAGTCAAATATTAGGAGAAAGGAATATCATTGGAGCTAACTGTCTGGATTTTGCTCCCCATGTAATCCTAGTTCAACATGTGACAAAATCTCAGACACACACACACACACACACACACACACACACACACACGCCAGTGGTTACCCAGTGGTTACCCTAATCACCTTTATATTCTGTCCTTTTATTTTGCCTAATTATGAGTTAAGACGCTATTGGGTGTTTTTTTTAAGTTTATTTTAAAATTTCATTTATTTTCAGAGAGAGACACTGTGAGCAAGGCAGGGGAGGAGGAGGGAGAGACAGAGACAGAGACAGAGACAGATAGAGAGAGAGAGAGAGAGAGCGAGCTAGCGAGCGCACACCCGAAAGAGTGAGAATCCTAAAGTAGACTCTTCACAGCTCGGAACCCAAGGTAGGGCTTGAACTCAAGAAACTGCTATTTCATGACCTAAGCCAAAATCGAGAGTCTGAAGCTCAACCTACTGAGCCACCCAAGCACCCCAAGTCCCTATTAGTATTAAAATAAGGATGCTTATTCCATGATTGTCATTGATATGTCCTAATTAAAAAATAAAACGGAAAGAATTTTTAGGGATACAAGCAATTATAAAGAAGGAAAGTGAACCAAAGAGGTATTTAATTTTGAAATGCTGTGTCAACTTAAAACAATATCATGAAATCAAATAATTATTAACAAATGACTAATTTTACAAACATTTTTTATAAAAAGTACCTACCTGAAATTTTATGAGTTGATGACAAATTTTCCTGAACAGAGAGGTAATCCCAAATGAACTAAAAGTACAAAAATAACTATAGTTTACTCTTCCATTTTAAAACTGACATTTCTATAATATGGCCTTCGGCATTTTTTCAGAAAGTAATCAAATTAAAAAAAAAAGAGAGAGACATCATCAAATTCAGTGTAATAGTATGTGTGCCTATCTGAAAGTATATTACTGGACAATCAAAAAATAGTGTATGCTCAAAAATATTATTATCCAGTGTTGTTTGCTTATACATATATACACATGTATATACTTTTCATTTATACATATACATACAAACACGTATACATATACATACATATATATACATATACCATATATTACATGTATATGTAATTCTGGATGTTTGAGTTCATTGTGCAATGAAAATACTGATGGAGGGGCACCTGGGTGGCTTAGTAGGTTACATGTCTGACTTCAGCTCAGGTCATGATCCCATGGTTCATGAGTTCAAGCCTGGCGTTGGGCTGTGCTGACAGCTAGGAGCCCGGATCCTGCTTCAGATTCTGTGTGTGTGTGTGTGTGTGTGTGTGTGTGTGTGTGTGTGTGTGTGTGTTTGTGCGTGTGTGTGTCTCTCTCTGCCCCCTCCCCCACTCATGCTCTCAAAATAAATATTTTTTTTTTAAAAGAAAGAAAATACTCCTAGAATATAAGACAATACATGAGGAGACTATAATCCTAAGCATGGGACCTTGGAAAAGGCATTTGTTTTCCTTCACCTTTAGTTTCCTAAATCTAGAAGGTCACTTCAAGTTCTAAAATTTTATCAGAGTCCTAAGGAAGCCCTTCAAGGGAACTTAATTGCCTCCTATTTCTTTCCCCTGCCTGGCCTGTCCTCCATATCCCTCAGTATCAAACTCTCTCAGGGAAATATACTCTCAGAGGCTGAGGCTACCAGTCTCTTTCACTATTAAAACTTTTTTTAGAGCAAACAACTGTCTACGATGATCTTTTAGGACCAGCCCATTATGACTGTGATAAAGCACAGTCTTGGAAAATTAAACTAGCCAAGTTTTATCAAGGTAAAGGTGTCCTTGAAAAGCAATATTACTCATAATTCTTAAAAATATGTAACTTGTCCACACCTCAGTATGTAAGGTAAAAATAAACAAGGTTTACCGATTACTGTTATCTTTTGGTATGGCCTTCAACATACATCATGGGAGAGGATTCAGTTATTGCTTTTTAAAAAATAATAAAAGGTAATTATAATCTGGAGAACCTTTGGTTATCTCTAGTCCATCTTATTTGAGGCACTATTTCACCATCAAGCCCAAAATGGGATAAAATGGAAGGAGAGGTGAGATCTCACAAAACACATTGCATTATTTATACTTGATAATTAATCTGAATGTTATATTAATAAATATAGAGTCCTCAGAAACATGTATGCTTGCATTTCTTTTCCTTTTAGCCCATTTAAATCTACAAACAGATTGCAGCTAAGTCTTTGAGTTACATATGTCAGGATTCTAAATTCAGTAAATTATATTCATATAGATATTATTTTTACATACTCCAGTTCAGCACATCAAATTTATAGTCACATGTAATAATATTTTCCTACAGGAAGGAAGTGCTAAAAGCTGGTCAGAGTCATAACTAGAAATGAAGTTGAAAATTAGAAAATGAATCAACTGTGATAATGGGATTTCAGAACCTATAAAAACAAAAAGTTGTGACTAGAGAATGTTAACTCCTGAAAACAGTATAACATTAGAGGAAACTTCATTACCAAATGAACATGAAGTTTTCTGAAAATAAAGAATGTGGGGGGATTGATTATTTTTAACTTCTCCTTCCACATTTAACACTGACTAAAGTTTTTCAATTATCAGCCAATATATATAACATCATCACCAGGCAAGCTTTCTGTGTAATTGGTCAAATCAGACACAAGGCACTATGTGAACCACACAGGCTTGGCTTGAACTCACAAGTATGTCTGATATTTTGTCTACCAGATTTCTAGAATTTCAGAATACTGTAACATATTAATTAGGGTATAGGATTCATTTTCACTGGGAGCCAGTATGCAACACCAACAACCCAATATACTACCCCAACCTTCACTTCCAGCTCCTCCCACTTTCTCCAACATCTAGGTGAGAACAGCTACAATCATGTGGGTTGCAACTGCTACTGCTGGAAATGAGCTTCTTTGTGCAAAGTCTCTGAACTCTTGACAGCTCTGTTTACATATTATCCTAAAAACTGCTTATGCTTTTCTAAGTGCTAATATGTAATTATTTATAAAATATTTACAATTGTGAGATAGGTACTGAAAATCCTCATTCTGTAGATAAGGACACTAAAACACCAAAAGCCTACTATTAGCGGCTTAGACCAATGCTTATCAAGCTTGAATGTGCCTAAGAATCACCTGGGAAACAAGACAAGGGTGCCCACTGTCGCCACTCTTATTCAACACAGTACTAGAAGTCCTAGCTAGAGCAATGAGGCAAGAAAAGAGATAAAAGGCATCAGAATTGAAAATGAAGAAGTAAAATTGTCTCTACTTGAGCCCCGGTTTTTTCAGAGTCCTAGCACCCCAGAGCCTCACTGCCTTCATAAACAATATCTATTTTATTTTCTTCCTTCTCAAATTCACCGCTGGGCATCAGGACGGCACCGTGTATCTCACAGTGGGCACTCCATCTTGAATGACTCTCCTGGTCTCTTCCCAAACCACTAAGAGGCCTATTCTTCCAGAAATACCTAACGATGCTAGGCAAATCCTCTCTTCCATCCCATTACCACACATTCTTGTGTTTTCTAACAGACCCAGCAGAAGTTACCATTTACCAGAATGACTTTTTGTTTTCAACCCTAGAAAGACTACAGGCACTTCATGTCCTCTAACAGGGCTGTCTCAGGCCCCCAGGGAGGTGAGACTGGAGAAGGGAACACCATCTGCAGGACCTCGGGCTAGCAGAGCAAGTGCAGACAGCACATGTCCACACCCACGCTGTGATCTCCACACAGGCAACTGGAGAGCTGGCATCACAAAGGATTTGGCGAGAGGAACAGAAAAAAGTCAGAGGAAGGAACAGAGGGCAAGATGGTCAGGGAGGCACAATCCAGGGACAGGGCACTACACCCTGCAGGGGGTGACTAACTGGATTTAGTTTGGTCTAGTCAATCAGAGGACAGCTGAAGAAGATGACAATTATCTCTTTCTGAGATAATTCTCCGCCTCCACAGCAGAATTTTCTTACTGTAAGTCAACTCTAGGCACTGAGGTATTGGACACTTCCTTCTACTCCAGGGACCTCTCCAGACTGTTTATGTCCCCAGTGCCTAGTTTGGCATCTTCCATGCAGTAGATGCCACAGGACGGCGCTTGGGATGATAAAGAGGATTTCAGGTCTAAGGAGCAGGGCTCAGGCTGGATATAGAAACATCCTCTCCCACGTGTCCTGAGCATCCAGAATAGGCAGCAACATGAAGGTGTTAACCCACAGCATCTTTGCTGAGGGGGTGACCTGAATGTGGCTTTTATAAATGTGACACAGGGCTCAGAGACTGCTGGCCAGCAACCTTCATCAGAAGGTGAGATCATTACAAAGAGCTTATGCCTTCACTTCCATGATTTACACCATGTAATGTGATGGCTGAGCTTGATTAATACATATCAGGGGGCAGGGGGTAGAAACAGCTACCAAGGTAGCAAATATGCAAATACTCACATACTCCCTGACTTTCAGGACATGAAAACGCCTGTTTTGCAATGATCTAGCAGGATCTGACTGTGACACAAGAAGGAAAGAAGAGGTCTCTGAGGAGAAATGAATGTTGATGCGGGTCTGGCTTTCAAAGATTGGGGTAGCACTAGAAGTGAACCCTGGACCATTAGAACACAAAGGGACTACATATATGAACCCATAAATGAACCAAGTATACGATGATCTGAGGGACATCAAACAGTTCCCAATCCCCTTCAGGGTCACAGTTCTCAACCTCTCGCTATTATTTTGGGGCCAATAAGGAAGAGGGCATAAGGATAATAAAGATGTTCAGAAGAGAAAGGTTATCAAGCTCCTAACGGAGAATCCTAATGCCTCCTCCATTGGAGGGTCAAGGTGAGAAGTCAATGTCAGACAGCTTAATTGGTCATCAAATTGGTCCACGGTCTAAAGACACCAATGTCCTCATGTCTCGTGAGAACACAGAGTTTGCATAAATTTCAAATTCCTACTTAGAAGGAAAAGAGATAATGACAGACACACTAGATCTATATTCAGTTTTCCGTAAGCCACTCAACAGAACTTAAACCATCCAAACGCCTTGTAGATTAAACATTCAGAAATTCAGGACATTTCAATGACCTAACTGGACCCATGAATAATGGAGCAGAAAAGGATTCATACAAAGACTGATCAGAGAGTACATGGGCATGCAAGTGAACAAAAGCTTTCCAGGTTAAATCTGTAAGTCACGAGGCCAAATTAAGATCAGTATTAAGCTAATTATTAACCTAATATTTTTTTTTCCCCAGCTTCTTGCCCTTATTTTCTTTTTCAGCAGTATCTTTGTCATTAAGTGGACTCTGCTCACTCCGTATTATGAGTATTTTATCTTCCTTTACAAAAGGGGTATAGCTCATCTGGGTGGATTTCTTGAGATCATGCAATTCTGTTTATTTCTGATAATTCTAGAAAACGTTACGAATGTAAACCGTGTTACTGGAGCCAAGATTACAGTAAGATGGACTGCTTCCAGGGGATTCTTCTAGCATTAATGAGCAGGCATTATGGATCATTTACACATATAACCCCGTCCACTGTGGATACGCACACACATGACTCGGTAAGAGAAACAGCTGAATTAAGACCAACAGTGGCAGTTACAGACTTTCTAACCCCTCTTCTCCTAATTCTCCCTAACAGGTGAACTGAGCAGGGAGGAGTGTAATCCATTGTAACTGCATTGTGAAAGTGGGGGGAGAGGAGGACCATGGTGGAATATCTACAAACCTTTGTCAAAATGTAGCACTTTCCATAATCTGGTCTAGAAATGTATCACTTTCATCAACTAGTCAAACAATGCCTGTGCTGATAAAAACCAAGGCACCATGTTGATATTTCTGTTGCTCTAACAACCTGAAGGAGAACACAGCTAGGAGAGACGAATGTAGGGTTTTGTTTTATGAATGAAAAAAAGGAAATCTATGCCTGTGATCAGGCCTATAAGGAAGAGAAGAGGCCAGTAAAGGAGAGAGTGTCCCTTGCTAACAAAATTTTGCCTGAATTGTTGTTAATATAATCCAGGATAACGAACAGCTTGATTGTTAAGCCCAGTGGTAAAATATCTATTGCCCAAACTCAGGTACTGACTAAAGTATTTCACCCAAACACGCAGACACACACATGCCAAATGGGCATCTTAAGGATAAATTTATTATAATGCATTTGAACTTTTAAACTAATTTTCCCAGTGTATCTAGAAATGTTTTGTTTCCTTTTTTAAGAAACAGAATCTCCACTAAAAGTGGCTTAAACTACAAGGACATGTATTATTTCACATGCTTAAGTGTTGGAGGACACTTGATGCTTCCAAGGTTGATGCAGCTGCCCAATAATGTCGTTACAGGTGCATCTCTTTTCTTTTTTCAACCTGGGCATCATCAAGCTTGGCTTTTCATGGTCAAAAGATGGCTGCCATTGCTCCAGGCATCACATGCTTATTGACCTTATCCAAAGGCAAAAAAGAAAAAAAAAGCAGTTTCTCTACACATAGCTGTCTTCATTATGAGGGGAGCATTTCCAGGAGTTTCCAAGCTGACTACATTTGGACACACTGTCAGACTTCCGCTCTGGTCTCACTGTGACATTTGCCTATTTCCTGGCTGCTGGGGCTTCAGAAGAAGTGAGTATTGTATTTTTTAGCCCTAGAGTTGAAGGCAGCTTGCTGGCAAAGAGGAACCCTAGTGGGTAGGCAATCAACTGTGTCCACAGCCAGCTTTCACAATCAAAATTTAAACTGTTGTATCGAATTAAGATCAATGAAAAGCTTTTA